>NC_064848.1:189212401-189487401 GCF_024139225.1 Suncus etruscus | reverse complement strand
GGGGGGACCATATGGGACGCTGGGGGATCGAACCTCGGTCTTTCCTTGGCTAGCGCTTGCAAGGTAGACACCTTACCTCTAGCGCCACCTCTCCGGCATAAGCAGTTATTTTTATAAAGAATAGATACATTAAATGACAGTAAATAGCAGTAATGATAAATCTGGAGAGTGGGTGATAACTAATTAATGTTTACATCCATTTCTTAATCTTATTCCTGAAATTTTATGTTTATTAGCTAAACCAAACTGTTGCTAGTACTGTACTCATTCATTAGTGGGTGCCAGAGATGTCCTTGGAAGGAAATGCTTCTGTAAGATTAAGGTTGATGGACTGGAGAGATAATATAGAAATGAGATAGGACAAGGTTACACACAAGTGATTCTGGTTCAAATCCCTGCCACTGGATCCAGAACTATAGCAACGAAGGCAGGGTGCTTGCCTTGTATGTGGCCTACTTAGGTGTTAATTTCTGAACCCCCCATATGGCCCTTTAGGTCCCACCAGGATTGATCCCTGAGCACAGAGTCTGGAGTAACTCCTGAGCATTGCCAGGTATGACCAAAAGCAAAACAAAGACAAATCAAACCCCCACCACCATGCCCCATCCCCACCCCACATAGATCCCCTGAGCACTGCCAGGTGTGGCCCAAGAACTCAAAATGAAAAAAAAAAAAGAGAGAAAATTTAAGGTTGAAGAGTGAGAAAAATATTGAGAGAAGCACTCACTAAGGAGCTAACAGCATTGTTAGTTATTACAAAATGGTTTTCTTGTTTTATTTATTTATTTATTTATTTATTTATTTATTTAATTTTCTGGTTTTTGGGCCACACCTGCTGACACTCCTGATCTGCTGCTGACACTCCTGATCTGCACTCAAATATCATTCCTGGCTTGGGAGACCATATGGGACACCGGGGATTGAACCCAGATTTATCCTGTGTCAGACACAGAAAGGTGTAAGTCTATCTTTTTGTTTTGGTGTCACACTCAGCAGTGCTCATAGGTTACTCTTGCCTCTGCACTAAGAAATCTTTCCAGGGGCCGGGTAGGTGGCGCTGGAGGTAAGGTGTCTGCCTTGCAAGCGCTAGCCAAGGAAGGACCGCGGTTCGATCCCCCGGCGTCCCATATGGTCCCCCCAAGCCAGGGGCGATTTCTGAGCACATAGCCAGGAGTAACCCCTGAGCGTCAAATGGGTGTGGCCCAAAAACCAAAAAAAAAAAAAAAAAAGAAATCTTTCCTGACAGGCTTGGGGGACCATATAGGATGTCAGGTATCAAACCTGGTTCGGCCTCATGCAAGGCAAATGCCCTACCTGCTATGTTATCCTTCTGGCCCCAAGAGGTGTAAGTCATTTTGGTTTGGTTTTGGTTTGGGGCCACATCCGGCAGCACTCCTAGCAGTGCACTCATATTGTGGAAGGATTAGGGAACCATATGGAATGCCAGGGATTTTACCCAGTATGGCCGAGTACAAGGCAAACGCCTTACTGTGCTGTCACTCCAGCCTCTGCAAGACTTTTATAGACCTCTCCTAGAGTGATTTTGCCATTAACTTTTCTAAGCTTAAGAACTCTAACTCCATTTTAGAGATGTTGGTCCAAGCATGGGATAGGATGGCATGGCAGTGGTGGGAATGGAAATCAGGAGCCATAAAGTGCTTTCAGTTGTTACACATGAATCCAACATAGCAAATACTGGCATACATTTAACGGGTTCAGGGTACCATGTGGGAAGCCCATAATAGAACTCAGGTTGGCTGTGTGCAAGGCAAGCACCCTACCCACAGTTCTATTATTCCGGCCTCAGTTTCATTTGTTTTTCAAAAGGAAAGCATCTGAGTGAAAGGTAGGCTGAGTGCTGGAGGAAGCTTATCAAGCTGAGTACATGCTTTGCACATACTTTGACTGATATACTGATACTTCCAGGAACAATCCCTGAGCACAGCTTAAAGTTGTTCCTGAGTACCACCAGGTAAGGCTCCCAAACAAACAAATGAAAAGATAGTTGTTGGGGCCAGAGTGATATCCAGTGATATCCAGCAGTAGGGCATTTGCCTTGCACGCAGTCAACCCAGGATGATCCCAGGTTCAATCTCTGGCATCCCATATGGTTTCCTGAGTGGGGGAAGTAGTTGTTGAGACAAAATTATTCCTACTTACAGTCTACTTACATAATTTATTTATACTCATGGTCATTCACCCCCGCTCCTTCCTTCCCTTTCTTTCATGTTTTTGTGCCTTACCAGCAGTACTCAGGACTTAGTCCTGACTCTCCACTCAGGAATCACTCATGGCATGCTTTTGAGACCATCTGGGGAGCCAGGCCTGATTGGCCACATGCAAGACAAGCACCCTACCCTATGTACTATTGCTCTGGCCCTTTTTTTGTTTTGTTTTTGCTTCTCTTGGGCTACGTCTGTAATAGTCCTCAGGGTTTACTCCTGGCTATGAGCTCTGGAGTCATGCTTGCCGAGTTCAGAGGACCATACAGGGATTAAACCTGGTAATCAAGCATCACTGTACAGTCTGTCTATCCCCTGAGAACTTTTGTCTATTTTTACTTGGGGCCATACTTGCTAATATTTGTGAACTATTCCCTGTACTGTGCTCAGCAGTGCTTGAGGGACCATGTAGCATGGGAGTTGAACCAAGATCTCCTGCATGCAAAGCCTGTGCTCCAGCCATTGATTTGAAAGCCTTTTACTTAATTAAATTGTTTATTTATTTAGGGTTGGGGCCATACCCAGCAGCGCTCAGGGGTTACTCCTGGCTTTGCACTCATGAATTACTCCTGGCAGTGCTTGGAGGATTATAGGGAGTGTTGGGGATTAAATCTCTGTCTAGCCATGACTTGGAATCTTTTTTAAACAGGTACATGAGGGTTTACCTTATTTGGGAGTCCTAGGATATATCCAGATATTTAAGGTTGGTGAGGATCCCTTACATTTTTTGAAAGAGCAGAGTTCTGCACTCAAGGCTGTGTAAAGTTGTTTGTTTTTGAGTACAACACTAAACTCTCTAACCTTAAATAACGATTTTGAGTCTATCTGCTATTCATCCCTTTATCTCTTATCCCAGAAACATGCTTTAATATCTGTCATAACTTCTCAAAATATCAGGCTGTGAGTCGTTTGATTATAATGTGGGATCACTTCTGGGAATCTACTTTCCAGCCAAATTTTTCTTCTAGTAAACTCTCAGCCATTTCTTCTAATAATTCTGATTTCAATACCAAAAACAAACAAAAAAACAAAAACAAAAAAATCAACCTAATAAAGTCATGCACCACTCAAATGTGTTATAATATTGCACAAGTCGAAAATAGATAACTGGCACCTACCCCACGCCTCATTGTTGGCTAACTGACTTATTCCATAAATAGCTCTGTGTTACCCGATCAGACAACTACAGCTAACAGAAAAGTGATTTTGGTTTCCTAACACATGCATGGTTTTTGGTCTTTGGCAAATTTAAGGTCCAACTCATGAGCCCTAACAGTAACCTGATTCTTGGGACCATCGTGCAAATCAGGGACCTGCTTGTTTCTGTGGGATTCAGACGAGTCCAGCTATGTTCCACTGTGAGGACCAGTTTTTTGGAGCAGGGTTTCATGCTGTTGTCCCTGGGTGCATAAGAAAGGAATGTTGCTGCCACCTAGTTGGTCCCAGAGACTCCCTGCTGAATGAGATGTCTTAGGTGTGTCTAAGAAGGCTTCAGTGTCATTTCATAAAACACTGAAAAACATGTTACAATATTGGAATATAATGGTTCTCACTTTTGCTTGTTTTGTTTTTTGGACCACAACTGGCAATACTCAGGAATCACTACTGGCAGTGCTCAGGGGACCCTCTGGAGTGCTGGAAGTCAAACCCTGGTAGGCCCTGTGCAAGTACCCTGGCTCTAATGATTCTTATTTCTTTTTTGTTTTTGTTTTTGTTTTTGGGTCACACCCGGCAGCACTCAGGGGCTACTCCTGGCTTCACGCTCAGAAATCACTCCTGACAGGCTCTGGGGACCATATGTGATGCCGAGATTCAAACCGATGACCTTCTGCATAAAAGGCAAATGCCTTACCTCCATGCTATCTTTCGGCCCCATGATTCTTATTTCTACCTCTTGGGTGGAATCTAATTTTTATCTGAAATATTCTTAAATATGATGGAGGTTGTTCATAAATTTCTTAGCACTAACTCAAAAGACGTGGACCTTGGTATATTTTCCAACTGAATCTCTGCCTTTTGTGTGCTTAGATCATTGCTGCTTAGGTCACTGGTGATAATGCATAAATTTCTGTTAGATATTTTTACTTTTCTTCTATGCAATTTTTTTTCCTTTGGCACCACACCCGGCATTGCTCAGGGCTTATTCCTGGCTCTGCACTCAGGAGTCACTCCTGGCTGTGCCCACAGGATCCAACCCAGGTTGGTCAGCCTTGTGAAAAGCAAACACTCTGTCCACTGTCCTATCTCTCTAGCCTAATAGACTTTTTTTTTAAACTTGTTTTCAATTTGATGTTTTCACTTTTTTTTTTTTTTTTTTATGTTTTCACTCTTAAGAAATACTATGAGGGGGGGCGGAGAGATAGCATGGAGGTAAGGCGTTTGCCTTTCATGTAGGAGGTCATTGGTTCAAATCCCAGCGTCCCATATGGTCCCCCGTGCCTGCCAGGAGCAATTTCTGAGCGTGGAGCCAGGAAAAACTGCCGGGTATGACCCAAAAACCACAGAAAAAAAGGGGCCCGGAGAGATAGCACAGTGGTGTTTGCCTTGCAAGCAGCCGATCCAGGATCAAAGGTGGTTGGTTTGAATCCCAGTGTCCCATATGGTCCCCCATGCCTGCCAGGAGCTATTTCTGAGCAGACAGCCAGGAGTAACCCCTGAGCACCCCGCACCCCCTGAGCACCAAAAAAAAAAAATACTATGAGGGGACCAGACAGCACACAGCGGGTAAGGCATTTGCCTTGCATGTGGATGACCCAGGTTCTATCCTCAGCATCTCATATGGTTCCCTGAGCCTACAGGAGTAATTTCTGAACACAGAGGCAGGAGAGTAACCCCTGAGCACCACCAGATGTGGCTTCAGAACCAAACAAACAAAAGAAATACTATTAGTGGGTTTAGAGCACTCTGGTGGGCAGAAGAAATAAATAAAACAAACCCGAAGTGGCTCTGGATAACATTTTCAAGAAACAATCAAGGCAAGCAGATAACTCAAATGACCCAAGCACATAATTTACATGTAGAGAAGGGGCCGGTGAGGTGGTGCTAGAGGTAAGGTGTCTGCCTTGCAAGCACTAACCAAGGAAGGTCCGCAGTTCGATCCCCCGGCGTCCCATATGGTCCCCCCAAGCCAGGGGCAATTTCTGAGTGCTTAGCCAGGAGTAACCCCTGAGCATCAAACGGGTGTGGCCCGAAAAACCAAAAAAAAAAAAAAATTTACATGTAGAGGCCTAGATCTTGTCCCTGATACCTTAGAATCTCCTAAGAACCTGAGCATTACCAGGTGTAGCTCAGAAACCTACCCCACCTTCAAGCTGTTAGCAGGTTGTTTATAGGGGATCTGGGAGGCACATTCTGTGGTGCTCAGAGACTATTCTTGGAGTCTGTGTTTAGGTACATACTGAGTAGTAGGAACCTTGCACATTGTTGGGATCAAACCCAGGGCCCCATTCATGCAAGGCAAGCACTCCACCACTAAGTCAGGCCTCCTGCCACCATTCTGTATGTCTACATTTTCCTTTTTTTGTTTTTGTTTTTGGGCCACACCCGGTGATGCTCAAGAGTTACCCCTGGCTATGTGCTCAGAAATCGCTCCTGGCTTGGGGGACATTTGGGATGTTGGGGGATCGAACCATGGTCCATCCTAAGCTAGTGTGCGCAAGGCCTTAACGCCCTGTGCCACTGCTCCAGCCCCCTCTGTATGTCTACATTTTGAAAACACTTTGAAACTAAATTTAAGATTAGGTATATTAATCTTTTTTTTTTTTTTTTTTTTTTTTTGGTTTTTGGTTTTTGGGCCACACCTGGCATTGCTCAGGGATTACTCCTGGCTGTCTGCTCAGAAATAGCTCCTGGCAGGCACAGGGGACCATATGGGACGCCGGGATTCGAACCAACCACCTTAGGTCCTGGATCGGCTGCTTGCAAGGCAAACGCCACTGTGCTATCTCTCTGGCCCCATATTAATCTTTTTCTGAGACCTACAACCACCAGCTATGGCCCAAAAAAGATAAGGAAAAAATAAAGGGATTTTCAAATGAGGAATGGGGATTTGGGGATTTCAAAGGTAATAACAACAATGTTGTTTTTACAGTTGGTATATTGTATATGTATTTTGTTGCATCATTATTATACATAGTTCACTACTATTAAATAATATTTTATAAAAATATTTAAAAGAATATTAATCTTTTTAAAAACTGAAAACAACCTCAGGGCCGAAGAGACAGTACAGCAGGTAGGGTGCTTGCCTTGCATGCACCAGACCTGGGTTCAATCCTCAGCATTCCCATATGAGCCCTTCCAGCTCAATGATCCTGAAACTGAAACTTGAAGCAGAGAGCCACCCCTGAGGACAGCTGGGTGGAGCCCCAAGACAAAAATAAAAACAATATCAATCTTTCTGTGTACAAAAATGATGTTAAACATTACTTTCCTGTTTGGTGACAGTGTAGGTACCTGTAGTAGTTTTGAAAGGGGGCCGGAGAGATAGCATGGAGGTAGGGCGTTTGCCTTGCATGCAGAAGGACGGTGGTTCGAATCCCGGCATCCCATATGGTCCCCCGAGCCTGCCAGGAGAGATTTCTGAGCGTAGAGCCAGGAGGAACCCCTGAGCGTGGCTGGTGTGACCCAAAAACAAAAAAAAGAAAGAAAGGGGGCAGGGAAAGCACCCCCCCCCCAACACTCTCACTGTTATCGCACAGGCTGTGGACCATGGCCATGTGGATCCAGACGCAGCAGCTGACGGGCGATGCGCTGCTCCAGATGCAGGCGCTCTACGGCCAGCACTTTCCCATCGAGGTGCGCCACTACTTGTCCCAGTGGATCGAGAGCCAGGCATGGTAAGTGAAGTTTTCTCTGCAGCCTCTTCTGGAAAGCACAAGACCAAGAGTTGATTGGAAAGATGCCATGCTAGATAAGCCTTTAAATTGTTGTGTGCAGGGAAAATTGATGTAGCCCAGTAAAAGGTTGTTTACGCCCATCTCAGATTTAAGGGAGGTGGAATAATGCTTGAGATTTTTAAAAATAAGATTTATTCCCTTGAATAGTTCATTCTAATTCAAAGCATGAAAGTGTTCCTGCCAATTAAAATATATATATATATATATATATATATATATATACCTGGGGCCAGAGAGATAGCATGGAGGTAAGGCGTTTGCCTTTTATGCAGAAGGTCATCAGTTCAAATCCCGGCGTCCCATATGGTCCCCCATGCCTGCCAGGAGCAATTTCTGAGCAGAGCCAGGAAAAATCCCTGAGCAATGCTGGGTGTGACCCAAAAACCACAAAAAAGTAAAAAAAAAAAAAATATATATATATATATATATATATATATAACTAAAAAGACCAAAAAAAAAAAAAGAAAAAATATATACTTGGAGGTCAGAGCGATAGCACAGCAGTAGAGCGTTTACCTTGCATGCAGCAGGTCCAGGACAGACCTTGGTTCGATCCCTGACATCCCATATGATCCCCCGAGCCAGGAGCGATTTCTGAGTGCATAGCCAGGAGTAACCCCTGAGCATCACCGTGTGTAGCCCCCCCCAAAAAACAGAAAACAATCATAAAACCCATATATGTGTGTATGTATGTATATATGTATATGTATATATATACATACATACACACATATACATACTTGGGGCTAGAAAAATAGTAGGTACAGCATTTACCTTGCATGCAGCCCACCCTGGTTCTATCCTTGGCACCCCGTATGGTCCCTCGAGCCTGCCAGGAGTGATTCCCCTAAGTACAGAGCCGAGAAGTAAGCCAAAAGCAGACTCAATACATAGGTCGTCAGGTCCATCTGAAGAATTACACCCCTTGGGCCAGGAAGGTGGCGCTAGAGGTAAGGTGTCTGCCTTGCAAGCGCTAGCATAGGACGGACCACGGTTCGATCCCCCGGTGTCCCATATGGTTCCCCCAAGCCAGGGGCGATTTGTGAGCGCATAGCCAGGAGTAACCCCTGAGTGTCATATGGGTGTGGCCCAAAAACCAAAAAAAAAGAATTACAGCCCTTGTTCCCAATGAATTCCATGGGCTAAATACAGCATGCACATGAGTATATTTTAATGAAGCGTATGACTTTTAAAATTGAACTGCAGAGACATTGGCTATCTTTAATTTCTCTGTATTTTACATATATGCCTAACCAACCAATAAAAGTGTGCCAAACCAAAAGATATTAATGATTAGACTCAGTGGCCGAGTTAACAAGCACTCTTACTTTTTTTGTTTTCCAGATGACCATTGATATACTCACAGGGAACTGTTTTTAAGTCAGTTTTGTGTGCCTCAGTACAGCAGACTAGCAGCACAGCTTTGTAATCAGCATGAATGCCCAGTGCGGGCGGGGTGGTTGGCCCCACATTCCACAGAGGCCCCGGCCCCTCTCAAACAGAGCTCAGAGAAATGGGGCCTTTTGCTGCTTTTGGGGAGCATACCCCCCCCCAAACCATTCTGCCTCAGGATAATTGAGTTGCGTGTTAGCAGATTTCTGTAGAGAAACTAGAGAGCACCAAAGGCAAGCAATTTTCTAGGCAATTAAAATAAATCTCAGCCTCATGTAATTAAGGGAAGAAGAGAAGGGGAAAAAACGGCTAAATAAGAGTCCTCCAGTTGTACCTTGGTGCCTTTCATTTCCTTCTCATTTTCTTCGATGCTCTAGTGATTGGGGGAGTCAGAAAAACAAGCGTAGGAAGCTTCTGGTGATTTCAGATTCCAGGTAGATTTCTCGTGTTGCTATCCTCCTGAACAGATGTTTACAGATTTATGTGGTATTAAGAAATAACTGAATTTTATTTGTGTCTAGTCTAAGAAAGTTGGGGAGGGGGCTGAGCATTGTTTTGTTTGTTTTAGCAGAGAATCAAACTTTTCAGGCATAAGAACTGGTACTTGATTTTCATCAGTTTTGCTCAGAGACCAAATCTTCCCTAAAGCGAGGTCTTCAGATGAGAAGCAGTAAATTTGTCCATCGCCTCATCTACAGTGCTGCCTTCATGTTTTCCAGGCTTTTTTGTTTTTTTTTTTTTGTTGTTTTGTTTTTGGGCCACACCCGGTAACGCTCAGGGGTTACTCCTGGCTATGCGCTCAGAAGTCGCTCCTGGCTTGGGGGACCATATGGGGCGCCGGGGGATCGAACCGCGGTCCGTCTCCTAGGCTAGCGCAGGTAAGGCAGGCACCTTACCTCCAGCGCCACCACCCGGCCCCAAATCAACATATCTTCCTTCTCCAGGTCGTTTTTTTTTTTTTGTTTTTTTTTTTTGGTTTTTGGGCCACACCCGGCGGTGCTCAGAGGTCACTCCTGGCTGTCTGCTCAGAAATAGCTCCTGGCAGGCACAGGGGACCATATGGGACACCGGGATTTGAACCAACCACCTTTGGTCCTGGATCGGCTGCTTGCAAGGCAAACACCACTGTGCTATCTCTCCAGGCCCCGTTTTCCAGGCTTTTATCCAGTGCAGATAATGTTTACTACATAGCGTACGCATGCGCGCGCAACACACACACACACACACACACACACACAATTGTGGCTTTCTCGATTTGAGTATATTCCGTAAATACACTTGGTCAGTGTTTTGGTCCACCTTTTTGTGCTCTGAAAACAGTTGCCAGCTGACTTCAGGGCCTTGGCGATGGCCAAGCCCTCTAGCTTCCATCCTGTTGCTTATTGGCCTTCAGACTAGGGCAGCAGTGATCGAATGTTATTTCAATCGAACAGCTGTTTGGTTTCTTCAGTGAGCAGTTAAGTAACTTCCCACAGCCCTGCTGCAGTTGTTGCCAAATTGCTTAAGGGAAGAGGGCTGAAAGCGGAGGGAGGGGAAGGAGGAAGGAAGGGAGTGAGGGGAAAAGGGAAGAAAGGGAGGAGAGAGAGGGAGACTGACCTATCCTATCCCGACATCAATTCAGTGTCTGCTCTGCTGGTTGTTGTTATTCACGGGAAGAGTTAACATTGCCAGACCCACAACTAGTGTGTTATGAATGTCTGGTTTCTGTAAATACTCGTAGGCATCTTGTTTCCAGAACTTCTTAGAACTAGCTGTAAAGGTGGTTTCATGGCGCTGAGAACTGCTCCGTGGGGGGTAGAAAGTTCAGTTCAGCAGTACTTCCCTTGTGTGAGGCTCTGGGTTCAATTTCCAGCACCATCAAAACACACACACACACACACACACACACACACAAACACCAAATAACACACACATACAATTTCCAGCACCATCAAAACACACACACACACACACACACCAAATAACACACACACACAATTTCCAGCACCATCAAAACACACACACATACACAAAGACAAAGACAAACACCAAATAACTAAAATAAGCAACACTTCTTGGGGTTGGAAGACACATACAGAACATTGAGGTTTTGTTTTTTGTTTTTTTTTTCTTTTTTGAAGAGTTGCCTATACATACAATGAGTACCAGGGGGCTCTGTGGTGCCAGGGACTGAATCCCCAGCTCCTGCGGACACAGCAGGCCCTGTCAGCCACCCTCCACCATGTGGAGCACTCTTAACCTTGTGCCCTGACACTGAGCAGGTAACTATAAATAGGAAACTATCACAGCTCCTACTAAGCTGTAGAGTACAGGAAGCACTTTTCCTTTTCCCTTCTTTCCTCAAAGCTGATAGAGGTCCAGGCTTCAAAACGGAGGAGGAAAGATAAAGGACAATTTTTGAGAAAAGGCAGTTTAAAAATATACTTTCTATCACTATATGTGACAGGAAACTATATGTGTAGCGTAGATCCCGATTCCTGTAATGAAGCAGATTTGGGTGGTTCCCGAAAACTTGCAGTGAGCATTTTCTTGCCCCCATAGCCAAAAGGAGACGCACTGTGTTGAGGCTGCATTTTTACAGGCTCATGTGCATGTCTGTATACATATGTTATGTAATTTTTTCCCCCTAGGGACTCAATAGATCTTGATAATCCACAGGAGAATATTAAGGCTACCCAGCTCCTGGAGGGCCTGGTCCAGGAGCTACAGAAGAAGGCAGAGCACCAGGTGGGGGAAGATGGGTTCTTGCTGAAGATCAAGCTGGGCCACTATGCCACACAAATGCAGGTGGGTGTGGGCTATAGGGGGTTGGGGGGGGGCTGCTCCTCCTGCTCTTCCCTGGGAGGGAGGGAGGGGCTCGATGTCCTGCTGTGCATTCTGCAGAGTTGCTCTTTGTCTTCAACAGTGTTTAACAGGAATGATGTGTCTGAAGTTCCTACTGTTGCATTGGTAGCTTTATCCTTACATTTTATTTGAAAAGAATCTCAGATACACACACAGTTGCAAGTTGGATACAAAGAATCCTACTTAGGCGTAACTCAACTGTCAATACCACATGCTTTCTGCAAGGGGAGAGGAAGGGATCAGCAAGGGAATGAGGAGTCTCTCTGCACTATGTATTTATTCTCCATCACCTCAACTCACATCACCTCAGAGGTCGCCACACCAGCCTTCCCTTTGTCTCCAGTCTTTACTAAGACTCTGATATTCCCTGACATATTTGCAGTGTAGTCACCAACTGCAGTGAGTTCAGCATGGACAGAGCCCATATTTAGGGAGTCTTGTTTTGACCTGTTACTTGTGCTGTCAGCTGACCAAATAAGACCTTTTCTTTTTTTTTTTTTTTTTTTTTAGTTTTTGGGCCACAGTCGGTGGCACCCAGAGGTTACTCCTGGCCCTGTGTTCAGAAATCTCTCCTGGCAGGCTCTGGGGACCATATGGGAAACTGGGAGTTGAACTGGGTTCATCCTAGGGTCAGCTGCATGCAAGACAAATGCCCTACCACTGTGCCTATCTCTCCAGCCCTCTGTCTAGTAAGACCTTTATTCCCTTCAGTGCAGGGTCACACACTGATTCTCATTGTCATGACTGATTGCCTCACTATGAAACTATTTCTCAGGGCCAGAAAGACTGTACAGGGAATAAGGCACTTGCCTTGCACAAAGCCAACTCCAGCACATGCGTACTGAGTTTACTCAGTACATGCAGGCATGAGTATGCACTTGCACACACAGAGAGCCATTTCTCAGCCTTTCTTTCTCTTCCATTTATATTAACAATATCAAATACCTTTCTCCAAATCAAACATGAAAACTTGGGTGCCTGGGCCGGAGATATAGTACAGTGGGTAGAGCACTTGCCTTGCACAATAGCTGGCTCAGGTTTTATCCCCAGCATCCCATATGGTCTCCGAAGCAGCACTGCCACTTCCTGAGTGTAGAGTGAGGAGGAACCCCTGAGCATTGCCAAGTGTGCCCCCTTCCAAAAATCCTTGAGTACCTTTTGTTTGTTTGTTTATTGGGGAGCCAAAATTTCTATTGTTTTATTATTTTGAGACTATACCCAAAGGTGCTCAGGAGTTTACCCCTGGCTCTACTCTCAGGGGTTATTCCTGAAGATGCTAGAAAACCATATGGTGCCAGGGACAGAATCATTTTCAACTACCTTAAGACAAGCACCTTAATTACTGTTCTATTTGCGTCCATAATTTTAGATTATTAAAACTATTATTTTAGGAGATAAATTTAATTTTATTTGAGGTTTTTATGATGTTTCCCTATAAACTGAGGACATACATGTCCAGAGGAGAGGAAGTTTTTTTTTGTAGTGCTGGGAATTGAATCCAGAGTCTCATACATGTAAGGCCAGTGTTTCACTGCTGGGTTCCATCCCTGGCCCAATTTAGACTGATAAGTGTAAGGAAGTGGTGCTGTGTCCTTCTGGGGATATCACATCTGACCAGAGAGCATCCTTTTGCTTCTCATCAGCAACAGTGAACTCTGCTGGCTGGTCAGGGTGACACCATTTCCCCAGGGATATGACCTTTCTGAAATTTACTGGTCCCCGAGCCGGACCTATGGTGCAGTGGTGAGGTGTTTGCCTTGCACGCGGCTGACCCAGGATGGACTGTGGTTTGATCTCCTGGTGTCTCATATGGTCCCCCAAGCCAGGAGCGATTTTGGGGCACATAGCCAGGAATGGCCCCTGAGTGCCATTGGGTGTGGCCCAAAATAAAAAAAAAAAGTAAATGAAATTTACTGATCCTGGTATTGGTAGTACTGTGTGAAGATTAATGCTCGAAAAGCTGCAGGATTTGTCCTACTGTCCCTAGGCACCTTGTCCCCAGTGGTGGTAGAAGAGAAGCATGTCTTCTGATTGTGCCCTGTGCCCACACGATCTTGTCCCTGGGGCCAAAGAAATAGTACAGTGGGTAGGGAATTTATCTTGCACGTATTAAATCCAAGTTTGATCCCCAAATCTCCAGATGGTCCCACACACACCACCAAGAGTGATAGCTGAGTACAGAGTGAACCCCACACACAGGGTTGAACCCTGAGCACTCAGTCTCGTGTGACCCAAAACCAAAAAAATAATCTAGTCAAGATCAAGGTTGGTCCTTCCAAAAAAAAAAAAAAAAGGTTGGTCCTTCCGAATGGGGAGAAAAAGTGATTGACTTTCTGCTCTTGGCTTCTTCCAGAATACTTACGACCGCTGCCCCATGGAGCTGGTGCGCTGCATCCGCCACATCCTCTACAATGAGCAGAGGCTAATCCGAGAAGCCAACAATGTGAGTGTCTGCAGTGCAGGTACAGGTGCAAGAGTTGGGATGCCCAGACTCGGCCCTCTCTCTTGCCCCTGCTTTGTTATGGTAACTCAGCGCATCTATAGCAGTGTTCCTCAGACGTGAGTCACAAAGCCCAGGATATCCCAGGGGAGATACAAATGAATATCAGGACAGAGCGCCGGAAACAGAATTGGAAAGGGGCCACAGTGGGAAAACATTGAGAAGCACTAATACAGAGGAATTCTATAAACAAAGATTGCCCTGAAGTGCAAACAGGAAATAGCAGGTTAGTCACATCTTACCTGATGTACAGTCTCAGGGAGATAGTAGCTACAGAGCAGCAAAATAGTGCAAGTAACTGAACTGCCAGCTCCTGATGTCAAAGGAAAGGACCTAGTCCAGTCCCTCAACAGGCCAAACCCCACAGGCCCCAAAGGTGTCCCCACTGTAACTTCCTGTTAGGGTCTCCAGATACCACCCCTGAGAGGTTTCACTTCTTCCCTTGTGTCTGTCTGAAGTGAAGACCCAGCATGACTAGTTCACATGGTCTCATCCCCCTAAGTCTGGCATCTTACACAGCCCTTCTGGGACCTTGGGAGGAGTGCTACAGACAGGAAAGCCCAGGTGGCTCTGGGTTTAATGTCTGATATGGTTTCATCACGGACACAGGAATGGGCCTGTTTGGGAGATGCTACGGATTGGAAGTGTCCAATGTGCTTGCTAAAGTGCCTGCCAGCCCACCCGCCCTTCCCGTTCACCTCTCTACCCAAATTTTACAAAAAATGTTTGTGAGAAATGAAGAGAGCAGGGGGAGACAACTCAATGGGCTGAAGCACAAGCTATGCACACAGGTGTCCTGGGGCTCATCCTCAGCATCGAAAGTGCTCACATACTGCCTGGAACAGCCCTTGAGTACTCAACTGGGAGCAGTCCCTGAGCTCCGCTGGATGTGGCCCTAAAGAAACAAAAAAGATGGGCCCGGAGAGATAGCACAGCGGCATTTGCCTTGCAAGCAGCCGATACAGGACCAAAGGTGGTTGGTTCGAATCCCGGTGTCCCATATGGTCCCCCGTGCCTGCCAGGAGCTATTTCTGAGCAGACAGCCAGGAGTAACCCCTGAGCACTGCCGGGTGTGACCCAAAAACTAAAAAAAAAAAAAAAAAAAAAAAGAAACAAAAAAGATGTTTGCATTCCAGACTGAAAATGTGGCTTTGGGGGAGGGGACTCTCAGGTGGTTTCCTGGGCCAGTGCTGGCCTTCTCTTGGGATGAAGGCCAGTGTACCCCATCCCCGTGCCCTGCCCTGTTGCCTGAGCGTGCCCCCTTGTCTCTGCAGGGCACCTCGCCACCCAGCATTCTCGCTGATGCCATGTCCCAGAAACACCTGCAGATCAACCAGACATTCGAGGAGCTGCGGCTGGTGACTCAAGACACGGAGAATGAGCTGAAGAAGCTGCAGCAGACCCAGGAGTATTTCATCATCCAGTACCAGGAGAGCCTGAGGATCCAGGGTGAGCCTGGGGTCCTTTGGTTGTAAGCAAGGACTAGAAAGAAGCTCAGGGTGGCTGAGGAAAGAACTGTTTTTCCATTCAGACACCTTTTGAGGGGCACACCTGGCGATGCTCAGGAATTATTCCTGGCTCTGTGCTCAGGAATTATTTCTGTCCATGCTCAGGGGACCTCATAAGGTTCTGGAGATTGCACTATCCCAGAGTACCCACTATAATATTACTCCAACCCCATTCAGACACTTTTATCTTTCACCTTAGTAGCAGGAATTCATTTGTTTTCAAGACAGTGCTGGGTGGATTGAGCTGAGGAAAGGGTGTGAAGAGCCAGGGCCATCAGAGAGTGGGGCCCTTGGCTTCCCATCATCAGAGAACCCAGCCCCTGTCATGGAAAATCATCCACTCTGAGGATGTGCTTACAGCCGAAGGAAACAGGCAGAGTTTCGTGGGCCTTTGCTATACTGTTAGAATGTGGAACTTTCGGGCCCGGAGAGATAGCACAGCGGCGTTTGCCTTGCAAGCAGCCGATCCAGGACCAAAGGTGGTTGGTTCGAGTCCTGGTGTCCCATATGGTCCCCCATGCCTGCCAGGAGCTATTTCTGAGCAGACAGCCAGGAGTAACCCCTGAGCACTGTCAGGTATGACCCAAAAACCAAAAAAAAAAAAAAAAAAAAAAGAATGTGGAACTTTCTAGGTAGTCAGAGTCAAGGGACTGGGTCTACGGTAATAGACCTAGACCGTCAGGTTTATGTGTAGTCAGGACCACTGCCCTGCAGAAGAGCACTGCATCAAGCACCCCAAGTGAGCCCTGGATACAAAGACCCTGCCCCCTTCTACTAGGCAGTCCAGGGGGTTCTTGGGGACACCTAGTAAGACAGTCTGTCTTGAGGTCGGCAGCGCCCCCTGTTGGCCATGTAAGACCTCAGCGCCTTGATTTGAATAGCTTCCCACTTGCACCTGTCCTGCATCCACAAGACTGGATCCTGTGGAGGAGACTTTGCCCTACTAACCTTTTCTCTCCAGGTATACCTACCGGCCTCTGCCCTCCAACACCAGGTTCAAGGGTTGGTGTTTCTGTTTTGTTTTGTTTTGATTTTTGTTTATTTGTTTAGCCACACCTGGCAGTACTTAGGGCTTACTCCAGGCTCATGTTTAGGGATCACTCTTAGCGGAATGTCAGGAATCAAACCTGGGTCAGCCACTTGCAAAGCCAGTTCCCTACCCACTTTTCTGTCACTCTGGTACCATTGGGGTTTATTTTTATAACTACTTTCATGTTATTTCATAACTCTTGACTTCCACCTTAAGAAGTGGTGGGGTGGGGCTGGAGAGATAGCACAGCGGTGTTTGCCTTGCAAGCAGAAGATCCAGGACCTAAGGTGGTTGGTTCGAATCCCAGCATCCCATATGGTCCCCCATGCCTGCCAGGAGCTATTTCTGAGCAGATAGCCAGGAGTAAACCCTGAGCACCGCCAGGTGTGCCCCCCCCCCAAAAAAAAAGTGGTGGGGCCCAGACCTGGAAGCAGCGGTAGCTTTATCTCTGTCCTGCTGACATGTTGCCTGAACAACTGAAGGGATTGAATGATCTGGAGGGATGATGGTACCTGTCACTCTCCCTCAGAACAACCTTGTCCAGGTCTGGGGAAGATGGACTGTCTGCCAAAGGCCTTTGATTGTCAGTGCTGTGACCCTCATCTTGGGCTTTCCATCTCTGGTTTCTGGGTTGGGTTTTGCTGAGGAGCATACCAACATTCCTGGGGACATGGTGTCATATCTGAAACCCACCCATCAGAGAATCCCCAGATCTGGCTGTTTGGTTTTGCTTGGGGCCAAATGTTTGCAATGCTTAGGGGTTGCTCTGGTTCTGCACTCACAGTTGCTCCTGGGGATGTCAGGGGGACATATGGGGTGTCAGGGATGAACCCCAGTTACCTGCCCACTACTGTCACTATACTGTCACTCCAGCCCCAACTATGGTTATTTGTGATAGGCTGGGGGACACAGAGCAGAGCCCCCCTGACTGCTGGGAGGTTCTCGGGGTTCATCAGGCTTCTCTGGGCACTGGGAGGTCATGGTGTGAATGCTATGGTACTTCCTCAGCCCAGAGATCCCAGCCGGGGCCGCTGAGCCCACAGGAACGCCTGAACCGGGACACAGTGCTACAGCAAAAGCAGGTGTCCCTGGAGGCCTGGCTGCAGCGCGAGGCACAGACACTGCAACAGTACCGTGTGGTGAGTATTGGAGGCACATACAGACCTGCAGGGGTGATGGGGACGGGCCTGCCTCCTGGGAGCGCCCTGCAGTGTTCTGGGGGTCAGTGGCCACTCTCCCTGCCCACAGGAACTGGCCGAGAAGCATCAGAAGACTCTGCAGCTGCTGCGAAAGCAACAGACCATCATTCTGGACGATGAGCTGATCCAGTGGAAGCGGCGGCAGCAGCTGGCGGGAAATGGGGGCCCCCCTGAAGGCAGCTTGGATGTGCTGCAGTCCTGGTCAGTGGGACTGGGGATAGGGGCGGACTGGCCTCAGGGACTCCCACTGTTTTCTCTGCTTTGGAAATGGATTCCCATGGGTGTTCTCGGGGCAGACATGATGAGTCTGAACTTCCTCCAGGAATGGGGTCAGAGCAGGAGTGGCAGCAGAAGATCCAGAGCAGCAGACCTTTTCTTCATGTTTGCCATGTTTCCAGTGGCCACTCTGCTCTACAGGGAGGGGAGACTTGAAGGCGCAAAGGTTCCTGGGTGAGGGGAAGCCAGGTGCTGGGTTCTCACAAATGAAGAACCCCCATGTGGGGACCCAGAGAGATAGCAGCTCGGTAGGGCATCTGCCTTGTACATAGCTGACCCTGGATGGATGGTAATTCACGTCCTGGCTTCCTATATGATCCCCCGTGCCTGCCAGGAGCGATTTCTGAGCATAGAGTCAGGAGTAACTCCTGAGTGTCACCGGTTATGACCCAGTGACTCGGGGCTCGACTCTGACAGGTGTGAGAAGCTGGCAGAGATCATCTGGCAGAACCGGCAGCAGATCCGCCGGGCTGAACACTTGTGCCAGCAGCTGCCCATCCCCGGGCCTGTGGAGGAGATGCTGGCCGAGGTCAATGCCACCATCACGGACATCATCTCGGCCCTGGTCACCAGGTGAGGGCCGCTCTGCTCACTCTGTCTCTGCCTGTCCCTGGATCCCTATCCTGGCCGCTCTGGCTGCCCTGTGATGTCCTTGTCCCCTGGACCTAGTGGCTATTCTCTGCTGCCCTAGGGAGTCCGGGCCTCCCGGGAGCACGGCCCACCCCCACACTCTCCTGGGGTGCTGTGCTCATGCAGGGCAACCTCCCCACCCGAGGGACCAGAGTCCAGTCCAGGCCCCACGTCATGGCCGCATGTCCTGCCCCCTGTGTTTCTGCAGCACCTTCATCATCGAGAAGCAGCCCCCGCAGGTGCTGAAGACCCAGACCAAGTTTGCAGCCACCGTGCGGCTGCTGGTCGGGGGGAAGCTGAACGTGCACATGAACCCACCCCAGGTCAAGGCCACCATCATCAGCGAGCAGCAGGCCAAGTCGCTGCTCAAGAACGAGAACACCCGCAAGTATGTGTCCTTGTCAGTACCTGCCTGTGCGGTGGGACCTTGTGACTCCCACCATCTGCCCCTTTCCTCCTGTCCTTGCCATCTAGCATATGATGCTCTAGGAAACTCTGAACTTGGCTGTAGAGACAGAGCTCTGTCTTTATAGTCTCTGTGAACTTCTCTGTCTTTATAGTCTCTGTGAACTTCTCTGTGAACTTTCTTGGTGCTCAGAGCCAGAATCTTGTACCTCGCTTTTATCAAGATAGGATTTTGGTCCATTTAGTAGATACCTATGAAAGTGTCTTATCTACTTTATGCAGTTAATATTTCTCCTAGGTGACTTAAGCTCTTAACAGCCTCCTTTTCCTCCTCTCTCATTTTATTTTATGCCCATGTGTACTGAGGCTGGCATGGCTTCAGAGTGGCTCTCTCCTTACAGTGACTACAGTGGGGAAATCTTGAACAACTGCTGCGTGATGGAGTACCATCAGGCCACCGGCACCCTCAGCGCCCACTTCCGAAACATGGTGAGGGGGCAGGCAGAGAAGGTCTCATTATCCTCATTCTTGGAGGGCTTGATCTTTTTGTTATTGTTTGGCCACAGCAGTGATCCTCAAGGGACCCTGCCATACCAAGGGTCACACCCAGTGGGTTCAGGGGTTACTCCTGGCTCTGTGCTCAGAAATCATCCTGGCAGGCACGGGGGACCAAATGGATGCCAGGATATGAATCACTGTTTATCCTGAATCGGCTTTGTGCAAGGCAAACACCCTACTGCTGTGCTATATCTCTGGCCCTTAATCATATATGTATATATAGACACACACACATATATACACATATATTTTGTTTTTGTTTTTGTTTTGGATCACACCCAGCAGCCCTCGGGTTACTTCTGGCTCTTTGCTCAGAAATCGCTCCTGGCAGGCTCTGGGGACCATATGGGATGCTGGGATTCAAACCAACGTCCTTCTGCAGGCAAAGCAAACACCCTGACTCCATGCAATCTCTCCGGCCCTTTAATCATATTTTTTAAATGACTTTATTTAAACACTGGGGTTTACGAAGTTATTCATGATATAGTTGCTTCTAGCGTTCTAAGTTCCAACACCAATCCTGCCACCAGTGTGAGATTCCCTCAACCTTTGTCTTCAGTTTCTCAACCATTCCCAAGCTAACCTTTGGGAGTCGCAAAATAATTTATTTTATATTTACTTGTTGCAACTAAATGATAATGGAATTATTGGGGAGGGGGAAACTTCTGTTAAAGAAAATATACCCAAAGTGAATGGAATTATCAAAATTTAGATCAATAATTGATCATTACTAGTAATTCTTCTGTCTGTCCATTGAGAAGTTACTGGGCTGTGGGTGGTACTAACTGAGCCTTATATTACTATTCAGGCTCATGGAGTTACGTTGGTGGTCTTCTGTGTCACTTTTCTGTACAAATTTTTGTTTTTTTTGTTGTTGTTTTCATTTTTTCGTTTGTTTGGGTTTTTTTTTTGTTTGTTTGTTTTTGGGCCACATCCGGCGGCACTCAGGGGTTACTCCTGGCTATCTGCTCAGAAATAGCTCCTGGCAGGCACGGACCATATGGGGGACCGGATTCGAACCAACCACCTTAGGTCCTGGATAGGCTGCTTGCAAGGCAAATGCCGCTGTGCTATGTCTCCGGCCCCATGTAAAAAAATTTTTTTTGTTTGTTTTTTGTTTTTTTTTTGTGGTTTTTGGGTCACACCCGGCAGTGCTCAGGGGTTATTCCTGGCTCCAGGCTCAGAAATTGCTCCTGGCAGGCACGGGGGACCATATGGGGCACCGGGATTCGAACCGATGACCTCCTGCATGAAAGGCAAACGCCTTACCTCCATGCTATCTCTCCGGCCCCCTCATGTAAAAATTTTTGTGATCCTACTGGGCTGATACTACTCTGAAGTTTTAAGGTATCACGTGATCTATAGTTCTGGAAAGAATTTGGTGGCTTGGCAGTTTGATAAGGTTCAGTTGCAGAGCTGGGCCGTTTCTGTCTGAGGGCATTAAGTGTGACCAAGAGGTGCTGCCAGGCCATCATGCAGAAAGGTGGTGTCTGCCTCCCCCATTCTTAAAATGCCCCAAAGTTGTCAGACCACACCAGTCTTCCTGAAAAAAAAAGCCAACAGTCCTTCTTTTCTTAGGGGAGCTGGAGCCGAGCTGCTTTTCTCTTAATCATTGTTCTCTCCTTTGCAGTCACTAAAACGCATTAAGAGGTCTGACCGTCGAGGAGCAGAGTCAGTGACAGAAGAAAAGTTTACAATCCTCTTTGAATCTCAGTTCAGCGTTGGTGGAAATGAGCTGGTTTTTCAAGTCAAGGTGAAGCTCTTCCTCAGCATGTGTGTGTGTGTGTGTGTGTGCGTGTGTGTCTGCATCTTCGTGCACACTTGCACGCACTCTCACAAAACAGTTGTTCCCTCTCTTTGTTGTTATCACCAATGAAAGGCTCCACACTTACCGTGCTGCTTGAACACTTAGCTGCAGTGCTATTTGGGGGTCGTGCACTTCCGTTGTGATATACCAGAGATCACAAAGTGTGTGGCACCAGGGATACAGCTTGTAACCTCAGAGCTGCCAGGCAGGTGCTAAACCAACTAAGTAAATCCTGGGACCCCCATAAGCACAAAAATATGTTGATGTGTCAATCTCTAGTTTTAACTGTTGATGAAAGGGATGGGAGATCTAACAGCTGTCATCCTTAGAATTATTATTTCTTTTCTTTTCTTTTTCTTTTTTTTTTTGGTTTTGGGCCACACCCGTTTGATGCTCAGGGGTTACTACTGGCTAAGTACTCAGAAGTTGCCCCTGGCTTGGGGGGACCATATGGGACGCCAGGGGATCGAACCTCGGTCCTTCCTTGGCTAGCGCTTACAAGGCAGACACCTTACTTCTAGCGCCAGCTCATTGGCCCCTTCTTTTTTTTGGTTTTTGGGTCACACCTATCTCTCCAGCCTCAGAATTATTATTTCTTAGACTCTTAAAATTTGCACAGTGGGGGCTGGAGAGATAGCACGGAGGTAAGGCGTTTGCCTCTCATACAAAAGGTCATTGGTTCAAATCCCAGCATCCCATATGGTCCCCCGAGCCTGCCAGGACCAATTTCTGAGCATGGAGCCAGAAGTAACCTCTGAGCGCTGCTGGGTGTGACCCAAAAACAAAACAAAAAAATATGCACAGTGACAAACTGAAATTGCTTGAGCTGAGGGTCAGCCATAATTAAGAGAAGCATAAATTCGCAGGAGGAATTTGATTCACAGCTGTTGTGAAGAGTTAGCCATATTTTTATTTGCTGAAGATCTGTTGTTTATTATTTTATCCCCCCACCCTGAAAGGGTCTCTGTGTATGTTTGTGTCTGGGTGTTTGTGTTTTCTGTATTGTTCTCCGTGTAACTTTGAAAAAATTCTATTCTTCAGCAATACCAGAAATCACGTAACTTTGGGAATAATCTGAAATCAGGGCCAGAGACATAGTGTGGGAACACATGCCTTGTACACAGTTGACCCCAGTTTGATCCCCATCACCACATGGTCCCTAAACATCACTAGGTATAGCCCCTAAAGGCCCATTTGTTGTGGCTCTGGAGGGCCTCCAGCGTTTCTAGCATAGCTTAGATATCACCCCACCACAGGGCCTGAGAGGAATCCACAAGCCTCCTGAGCAACACTGAGGAGCCAGTTCCCCCAAAATAACTTCAAAATAAAAGTATTTCAAGTCTCACACTTCCAGGACTATTACAGGGCTTTGAAGCCTTTCAAGCATCCAGTCACCAGTTCCAATCTTTGCCCCTCCAAATTGCTGGTGTGTCACATGGGCCAGACAGGTCTATTGCCTGCCACCTCTGCTGGTGCCAGCTATTCTCAACTGCACCACAGCCAAGGGTGTGCCAACTCCACTCAGTGGGGCACAGTCCTCGGTGAGCATCACAACTTTAAAGAATGAATGAGAGCCACAGCCAGTAAGTATGAGCTTCATGGAAAGCTAATAAGCTTCACATCTGTAACCTGTGCATCTCCATTGACTGTTCCCCAGGGACCAGAGCGATAATACAAAGGATAAGGTGCTTGCCTTGCATCCATCTGACCCAGGTTGGATCCCCAACACTCCATATAGTCTCCTGAGTCCTGCCAGGAGTGATTCCTGAGCTCAAAGCCATGAGTAAACCCTGAGCACAGCTAGTGTGCCCCTCCAAAAAAAGTGTGTGCTCCACATGACCAATGTGTACTAACTAGCTCCCCAGTGCAAACCTTCTGATCCCCACCACCACATGTATGAGCACCAATCACCACCACAACATCAATGATGGGAAGAGGGGGAGAGAATATAATAGTGAAATAGGTTTTTTTTTTTTTTTTTAAGAAAAAAATAGGGGCCGGAGAGATAGCATGAAGGTAGGGCATTTGCCTTGCTTGCAGGAGGACGTTGGTTCGAGTCCCGGCATCTCATACGGTTCTCCTGAGCCTGCCCAGAGCAATTTCTGAGCATAGAGCCAGGAGTAACCCCTGAGCGCTGTCGGGTGTGACCCAAAAACCAAAATATATAGGTTTTAAAATGTCAAGCCCAATTCATAATAGGAGATACATTTTTTAATAGGAGGTACATTTAAAGTAAGTTTAAAAATGAAATATCTCTGAGGTTGGAGCAATAGCAAAGCGGTAGGACATTTTCTTTGCACGCAACCAACCCGGGATGGACCCAGGTTTAATTCTCCAGCATCCCACATGGTCCCCCAAGCTTGCCAAGAGCAATTTCTGAATGCAGAGCCAGGAGTAACACCTGAGCGCCGCCAGGTGTGATCCCAAAACCTAAATCAATCAATAAATAAATGTTCTGTTAAAAAAATGAAATCTCTGTGTTTATGTCAGCACAAAAACTGCTCTTCCCAAAGTCGTTCAGAATCTGTCTTTGAGGATGTTGCAGACTGAAAATTGAATACAAGTGAACTGGAGGTGCCAGAGCAGAGCATCCTAGCAACGGAGGTAGGTGAAGCCCCCAGGTGCTCAGCTCTCTTCTGGGCCTTTCAGACCCTGTCACTCCCGGTGGTGGTGATTGTGCATGGCAGCCAGGACAACAACGCCACAGCCACTGTTCTCTGGGACAACGCCTTTGCAGAGCCGGTGAGTGGAGTTTCAGGATCTGGGAGCCTCCCTCACACACTCACGAAGCCCTTCCACAGAGCAGCCACGAAATACTGTTTGTGTTTGTGGGAAGCAAAGAGATGAGTGGAGAGCAGCAAGAGGCATTGACCATAATCCTCTGGCCTATGTTAAGATCATCACCTATGGCCTTGGACACCTCCTTTACCTCCTGGGCCCCAGTGAGGACACATGGAGAGAACTTGAGCACTCTCAAGGCTCGGAGGGGTCATTCGGGGCCTGCTGAGGCCTCACTCTTAAGTTAGTGCTGCATCAGATATGGGATCCTTGAGTGGAACCCAAAAGGAATCTGGTACTCCCTTGGGCACAGGGTCACCAGGGCTACCCCTGCCAGTGCTCAAGTGAGGCAGGGCCTGCAGTGCCAGGGCTGGAAGCAGGTCCTCACCTCCTCTGAAGCCCCATCTCTGGTCCTCAGGCAGTTACTTTTCCTAAATGGTTATGTCCCATCTTCCTTGCAGTCAGTGAGACTGACATTGAATATGATATTTAATGTTAGGGTCTTGAGGGGGTTGGTTGGGGGTTGGTTTTGTTTTGGGGCCACATTTTATAGTGCTTGAGACTTAATTCTGACTCTATACTAGGAGATACAGTACTTGTACTTCTTGCTGTGCTCAGGGCACCATATGGGGTGCCAGGGATTGAACCTGGGTTGGCCTCATGCATGGTAAATGCCCTACCCACTGTACTGTCTTTCCATCCCTGATACTTAATGTCTTTTTCAAAACTTCGACTCTAGGATCCCTTCCAGGCTCATAGGCAGAATCAGATGCTTTACCGAAAGTATCAAATGGCTTCAGTGATTGCACAGGGATTAGGCACTGGCCTTCATGTGGCCAACCGTGATTCAATCCACATCACTTAGTGCATTTCCTGATGAGCATTTGTTTTCTCATGGGGTGAGGGTCAGGTATTGGATGTGCAATGCCCAGCTCTTCTCAGTCTTCCTAACTGTACTCAAGAATCACTCCAGGCAGTACTTGGGGACCAAATGTAGTACTGATTATTGAACCAGAGTTGACCATGTGCAAACCAAGCACCTTAAACCCTTGAACTATCTTACCATCTTTTTTTATTTGTTTTTATTTTTTTGGTTTTGGGGTCACATCTGGCGGTGCTCAGGGGTTACTCCTGGCTCTGCACTCAGAAATCGCTCCTGGCAGGCACAAGGGGACCATATGGGATACCTGGATTCGAACCACTGTCTGTCCTGGATCAACCACTGGCAAGGCAAATGCCCTACTATTGTGCTATCTCTCCGGCCCCTGAACTATCTTTCTGTTCTCACCATTTAAGTTTCTTTCATATATATATATATATTGGTTTTTGGGTCACACCCGGTGATGCTCAGGGGTTACTCCTGGCTTGGGGGACCATATGGGACGCCGGGGGATTGAACCACGGTCTGTTTTAGGCTAGCGCTGGCAAGGCAGACACCTTACCTCTAGCGCCACCACACCGGCCCCTCATTTATATTTTTTTAACAGAAATTAAAGTCTTAGGGCAAGATTACAGTGCTTTGCAAATGACTAATGTAGATTCGATTCCCAAAATCACATATGGTACCCTATCCCTTTCGGAGTGATCCTTGAGCACAGAAACAAGAATAAGCACTGAGCACTGTTGGTGTGTGTCCCAAAAGCAAATGCACTTGGGGCTGGAGAGATAGTACAGTTTGGTAGGGCATACGCCTTGCATATGGCCAACTAAATTCAATCCCTGAAATCTGGGGCTGGAGAGATAGCATGGAGGTAGGGCATTTGCCTTTCATGCAGAAGGACAGTGGTTCAAATCCCGGCATCCCATATGGTCACCCCCGAGCCTGCCAGGAGCGATCTCTGAGTGTAGAGCCAGGAGTAAACCCTGAGCACTGCTGGGTGTGACCCAAAAACCAAAAAAAAAAAAATCCCTGAAATCCTGTATGGTTCCCTAGTACTGCCAGAAATAATTCCTTAGTGCAGAGCCAGGACCCCTGAGCATTACTGGAAGTGACCAAAAAAAAAAAAAAAAAAAAACCCTACCCCTCAAATGAATTATTGTAAAGAATGCATCAATGAATATAAGTGTGCCTATATGTATATTAGCATTTACAATAATTTGCATGTATAGTTATCAAAAATTGCCTGTTAAGTTTTCTATCATTTGTAACACATTATAATCAATGAAATACTATGATTAAATCTAATATAAAGCAGTTTGTGCAAAATTTGTATTCAAGGAACTGGAGAGATAATATAGGAGTTAAGGCAATTGATTTGCATGCAGCCAACCCCAGTTCAACCCCAGGCACCACATAGGGTCTTCTGAGCCTCACCAAGTTGCCTGAGTAGCCCCAAGCTCTGCCATGCGCCTGCATTGATTGGACTGTGAGTTCAACTAGTCATGTACAGAACTCTGACTTTACACAAAGGGATCTGAATTACCTGAGAAGGTGCTGGAACCTTCTGCTGCTCAGTGCTGCTTCTCCCAGCACAGTTGGAGCTTGTCCTTAGACTGGGCAGGCACATGTTTACGACAGTTTTTTGCCCTCAAGAATAAGTCCTATGACTTATACTCCACCTCTTATTCTCCTCTTATTCTCTCTCCTCTCAGGGCAGGGTGCCTTTTGCCGTACCCGATAAAGTGCTGTGGCCACAGCTCTGTGAGGCGCTCAACATGAAGTTCAAGGCTGAGGTGCAGAGCAACCGGGGCTTGACCAGCGAAAACCTAGTGTTCCTGGCGCAAAAACTCTTCAACAGCAGCAACGGCCACCTGGAGGACTACAGCAGCATGTCCGTGTCCTGGTCCCAGTTCAACAGGGTGAGGGGCCTGGCTGCCAATAATATCACCACCACCCCCCAACACTTCCAGAGTCTCTGTCCCCTGGGCCTCATCCTCATGTTTCTAAGAAAATGTGCCCAAATAGGAAGCTCTTCAGTAGGCAAACAGAGATCACAGACCTTTACAAGGGAAATTACCCCTTTGAGAATTTTAAGTATTCTGGGCTTTGTGTGCAGCCGGCACATGATTTTTCTATAAGGAAACCGAACAAAGCAAATGGTACCGTGAGTCAAGGGAAGCAAAGCTTTTATAATGATCTGCACATTGTCTCTGATGCTCCCTGGACTGGAAGGCTGAGAAAGGTCCTCTGAGGATTCTGGCCACAGGAAGGCCACTACCCTTCCTCTAGTAGTGTTTTCCCAGGCAGTCTTGGCATGATGTTGAGGGGAGCTCAGTAGTAGCCTCTGGTACCATTGGGCTACACTTTCTTTTTGCATAAAGAAGGTAGATGGGGTAGCTAGAGGGATTTTTTTTTTCTGGAAAGGGGGTAGACCAAATATATTTAGAACCTCTGCTCTAGCATAGGGGAATTCACATGTCATCTGGCGTATCTTTGACTTGAGCCTTTAGCTTCTGTTACTCACACTTGCATCTCCAAGTATGTTAGATATCCTAGGCCCCAAGTCCGTGGTGTTTATTCAGGGAGCATGGTAGCTGCTTGGTGAAAATTTGCTGGTGGTCAGAAGAGATTTCAAAGGGCAAGGAACTTCATTTCTTTTTCTTTTGTGTGTGTGTTTTTCTTTGTGTGTGTGTATGTGTGTGTGTTTCTTTTGTGTGTGCGTGTGTGTGTGTGTGTGTGTTTGTATTTGGGCCACACCTGGTGACGCTCAGGGATTACTCCTGACAATGCATTCAGAAATTGCTCCTGGCTTGGGGGACCATATGGGACTCCAGGGGATCGAACTTCGGTTCGTCCTAGGTTAGCGCTTGCAAAGCAGACACCTTACCGCTAACACCACCACTTCCGGCCCCTTGCTTTCTTTTCTTTTCTTTTCTTTTTTTTTTTTTTTTTTTTTTTTTTTTTTTTTAGGGGAGGGTTTGGGTCATACTTGGTGGTGCTTAAGAGTGGCTCTGCACTCAGAAATCACTCTTAGCAGTGTTTGAGGGATCATATGAGATGCCGGAGATAGAACCCAGGTCGCATGCAAGGCAAGTACCATCTGTACTATTGCTTCAGCCCCTGGCCTCACTTCTTTCTTAAATCACCTCAACAGCTTTGAAAATTCCTAATACCTTTCTAATACTCTTCATCACATGGTGGATAATTATGTGTCCAGAATAATGACTGAAAAAACACTGAGAGCCAAGGGAAATAGTACAGGGGTTAGAGGCACTTGCCTTCTGTGCAGCCTATCTGGTTTGACCTCTGGCACCACATATGGTCTCTGAAAACTGCCAGGAATAAGCTCTAAGCACTGCCTGATGTGGCCTCAAAACAAAAGAATAGGGCCGGAGAGAGTATGGAGGTAGGCTGTTTGCCTTGCATGCTGAAGGACAGTGGTTCGAATCCCTGCATTACATATGGTGCCCTGAGCCTGCCAGGAGCGATTACTGAGTGTAAAACCAGGAGTAACCCCTAAGCGCTGCCGGGTGTGACCCAAAAAACAAACAAACAAAAAAGAATAAAACCTCTAAGGAGGACCCTCAGAGTTTGTTTTGAGGTCACCCCTCTCAGTGCTTAAGGGGCCTTGTGACACCAGAGATCAAATTCAGGTGCCCTGCATGGAGCCTATTGGGTTCTCTCTGGCTTGTGTTTATTGATGTATGATGTATATTCTCCCACCAGGAGAACTTACCTGGACGGAACTACACATTCTGGCAGTGGTTTGATGGTGTCATGGAAGTGTTAAAGAAACATCTCAAGCCTCATTGGAACGATGGGTGAGAATCCTTGTTTCTCCATCCAGCAAGAGAATAAAGGTCTTTTTGGCACTAAAAGTTGACACTCTGGCTTTGTGACTCAGGGCCATCCTTGGCTTCGTGAACAAGCAACAGGCCCATGACCTGCTCATCAACAAGCCCGACGGCACCTTCCTGCTGCGCTTCAGCGATTCAGAAATCGGTGGCATCACCATTGCTTGGAAGTTCGACTCTCGTGAGTGGCCCTCCCTTTATACCTTGACTTAACTTCCTTTGTTGCAAAATTACTCGTAAGGATTTATTGAGTGCTAATGGTTATTGGATCCAGTACTGACTAGAGAAGCACAAATGTATAGCCATGATTCAACCACCTCTGTCAAACTGCATTCTGAGACCTCAAGGCCTCACCCTGGCAAAGCCACCAGTAGTGCAGTGCCCTGTTCAGAATCTCTGATGCGGGCCATAGCAATAACACAGAGGTAGGGCATTTGGCTTGCACACAGCCAACCAGGTTTGATCCCTTATGTCTCATACGGTCCCCCAAGCCCACCAGGAGTGCTAACTGAACAAGGAGCCTGAAGTAACCCTAAGCACCACTGGATATAGTCCCAAAACAAAACCAGATTCTGATGTTGGACCAGAAAGAGAACTTGAAAGGCTGAGTATTGCTTTGCATGCAGAAGACCACGGTCTACCCCCAGTACCACATGGGTCCCCAAGCAACTCTGGGAGGTGTGGCCCAAAAAAGCAAGCAAAAAACATCTGATACTTCCTTTTTGAAGTGTTTCCTCTTGCTAACCATAAGCTTACTCCAGTGAAAAATTACTTTATTCAGTAGAATAGAAATAATATGCAATTTTGGGGCTGGAGCAGTGGCACTAGTGGCTCTGCCTTGCAAGCACTGACCTAAGATGGACCACGGTTCAATCCCCCAGCATCCCATATGGTCCCCAAGCCAGGAGCGATTTCTGAGTGCATAGCCATGAGTAACCACTGAACGTCACCAGGTGTGGCCCAAAACAAAACAACAAAACAAACAAACAAAAAAAGAAATAATATGCTATTTTAATTATTTATTTTTCCTAACATAGGATATTATTAATGATTCTACACAAGAATGTTTCTAACCTTCAAAGTAATGTAAAAGTAGCTTAATAGTTTGTTTTTTTAACCTAGAGGTTTTTTTTTTGTTTTGTTTTAGTTTGGTTTTTGGACTACACCTGGTGGCGCTTAGGGATTACTCCTGGCTCTGTGCTCAGAAATCACTTTTGGCAGGTTCAGTGGACCATATGGGATGTTAGGAATTGAAACCAGGTCTGTCCCAGGTCAGCCTTGTGCAAGTCAAATACTCTTACAACTATATTATTGCTCTGGCCCTGACCTAGAGATTTTAATGATTGCTGGATAGATAGTATAGTAGGTAAGGCACTTGCCTTGCATGTTGCCAGTCCAGGTTTAGTTCTTAGCATCCCAAATGGTACCCTAAGCTTGTCAGGAGTATGTGTTGGACAGAGTGTGCCCCCAACTAAAATAAATAAACCAGGATTGTAAGACCAGAAACATGAGCCTAAAGGGAGTCCCAGATGCAATCCCTAGAACCATATGGTCCTGCAAGCATCAAGTCAGGAATAGCCGTGAACACAACTGGATCTGGCCCCAAAATTAATGTATTGGAGGGTGGGGGCTTGGGACACACCTGGCATTGCTCAGCGCTTACTCCTAGCTCTGCACTCAGGTCACTCCTAGTATTGCTTGGGGGACCATACAGGATACTGGGGATATAACCTGGGCCTACTGGAGCAAAGCAAGTGTTTTACCTCCTGTGATATCTTTCAGGCCCCGAAATTTATTTCTTAACTTTTTCAATTTAGAGCCAGTAGATAGTAAAAGAGATAAGGCAGTAATTGCTGGTTCAGTCTGATCCCTGTTCAATCCAGAGTACCACATATGGTCCCCTGAGAACTGCCAAAGTCTATTCTGAGCACAGAGCTAGGAATAGCCCCTGAGCACAACTGCATATGGCCCAAACACCCCACCCCAGCCCTTGTGTCCCCTTGCAAATTTTTTTCTCATTTAACATTTAAACATTAACAATTAGTTTAAGGGGCCGGGCGGTGGCGCTGGAGGTAAGGTGCCTGCCTTGCCTGCGCTAGCCTAGGACGGACCGTGGTTCGATCCCCCGGCGTCCCATATGGTCCACCAAGAAGCCAGGAGTAACCCCTGAGCGTCACAGGGTGTGACCCAAAAACCAAAAAAAAAAAAAAAAACAATTAGTTTAATTGATGTTGGCATGTTCATAGGTGTCTCACACTTGAATATGATTTAAATAAACACAAACTTCCATGAAAAATATTTTCAGGGGCGAAAGAATAGCACAGCGGGTAGGGCACTTGCATTGTATGCATCCAACCCAGGTTCAATCCCTAGCATTCCATATGGTTTCCCGAGACTACCAGGAATGATTTTCTGAGCACAGAGCCAGGAGTCAGCCCTGAGCACTGCTGACTGTTATCCTCACCTCCAACCCCTGAATTTTTTTTCATTGTTTTTAGTAGCTCTCATACATCCTCAGGTTATGGGATGTATATTTGTATATACATGTATATATGTACATATGTCTTGTATATTTGTATAGGGAGCCAAGGAGTAGGGCCCATATGAACCATTCCTCCAGAGAGGTGTGGTACCCTTTTAGATTTGAGATTAACCTGGGATCCTTGGATCTCTAAGGAAATGGTGTGTACATTACCTGCTTATTTACCCAGGGGGGGGTATTTTTATTTATTTATTTATTTATTTATTTATTTATTTATTTTGGTTTTGGGGCCAAACCCTGCGGTGCTCAGGGGTTACTCCTGGCTGTCTGCTCAGAAATAGCTCCTGGCAGGCACGGGGGACCATCTGGGACACCGGGATTCGAACCAACCACCTTTGGTCCTGGATCGACTGCTTACAAGGCAAACACCGCTGTGCTATCTCTTCGGGCCCTTATTTATTTTTAAATAATATATTTAAACATTATGATTACAAACATGTTTGTAGTTAGGTTTCAGTCATAAAAAGAACACCCCCCCTTCAACAGTGCAACCTTCTAACACCAATGACCCCCATCTCCCTCCTTCCACACCCCCTGCCTGACTTCCAGAAAGGCATTTTACTTTTCTCATTCATTACCATTGTCATGATAGTTGTTAGAACCCAGGGGTATTTTAATGCTACCTGATCTACTGTGATTATTACTAAATGGATATTGGAATGGGGAGGCAGTTTTCTTAGTTTTGAGGCCACGCCTAGTGGTTTCAGATCTTATTCCTGGCTCCAAGCTCAGGAATCACTTCTGGTGATGCTCATGAGAACCATATGCTGCACCAGTTATGGGTCAGTCACGTGCAAGGCAAAAATGCCTTAACCCTGTGCTATGTCTTCTACCCTGGAGAGATCATTTCAGAGAGGAGTTTTAATGTTTAGGAGTTGTTTTGAGGCCACACCCAGCAGTGCTTTGGTAATGGTTACTCCTAGCTCAGGGATAATTCCTGGTGGTGCTTAGGGGACCATATGGGATGACAGGATCAAACCCAGGTCAGCCACCTGCAAGGCAAATGCCCTCTCTGCTTTACTCTAGCCCCTATATAGAGAATATTTTTCAGATTTTCTGTTCAGCACTCATGTCTCGAACATTTTGTTTATTAATCTAGAGGAAAGAATGTTCTGGAATCTGATGCCGTTCACCACCAGAGACTTCTCCATTCGGTCTCTGGCTGATCGTTTGGGGGACTTGAATTATCTTATCTACGTGTTTCCTGATCGGCCAAAAGATGAAGTGTACTCCAAGTACTACACACCAGTTCCATGCGAACCTGCCACTGGTAACAATGTTCGCATTCTGATTTGCTTCGTTGTGATATTTTGAATTTGTTTTCATTATGTGTGTCTGTGCATGTCTGTCTTGCATGTTTCAGCATTATCCAGTATCGATATAAATCTCTGACTGTATTTTGGAGGGGCCCACAGCTAGCATTGCTTTTGTATATGAGGTGCCCCATTCCATAGTATGCACTCCAGCCCCTGTGGTCTTTCTCTGGCCCTGTGCTTTATTTTTCAGATCCACTATAGTAAATACATATGCACAACCCCCAGGTATCCAGTTGAAGTAATGAATTGCTTTGAGTGCAAACTTCGATTGAACATTAGGGAAATAAGAATTGAGAAGATATGTTTTTGTTTCTTTTTCTCTTTCTTTTTTGGTTTGGGACTACACCCGGCAGTGGTCAGGGGCTATTCCTGGCTCTCTGATCAGAGTGAGGTACCAGGGATTTGAACCGGGATTGGCTGCATGCAAAGCAAGTAGCTTGCCTCCTCTGCTAGCTCTCCTGTCTTATTTTAAAGTCATTTCTGAGCATAAATGTACCATGAAGGGACCAGAGCAATAATATAGCAGTAAGGCACTTGCTTTGCACATAGCTGACCTGGATTCAGTCTCTAGCACTACATAGAGTGCCCAAGAACCACCAGGAAGGATCCCTAAGCAAAGAGCCAGGAGTAAGCCCTGAGCACCACCATGTGTGACCCAAAAACAAAGTTCTATGTATTTGAGACCAGGGATATGGCTCAGTGATGGGCTTTGTTTTCGTGATGATTGGGCAACACCTAGCAGTGCTCAGTTTAATCCTGAGTCTGTGTTCTAGAATCATCTCTGGTGGGGCTGAAGTACTGTATGTGGGGGTGCTAGGGACCGAATCTAAATGAGCTACATGCAAAGTAAGTGTATGTTGTACTGTTGCTCCAGCCCCTGAATGGTAAGCTTTGGGCTTCAAGCCTGGCACTGACGGGGGGAAAAAAAAAAAGAAAAAAGAAAAAACAGAAAAATATGGGGGAAAAAAGTTGATATCACAGATATTTTTATTTCAAATAAAACATGTTATACTGTTTCATGAACAGCTGTATAGACCCGAATTCTTCCTTCCAGATGAAACCTACTAAGTGCACTTTGCATGGAAGTTACAGGCTAGGAGCAGAAGGACAGTAAATGAGTCAATGTATTTATTCAGTGGTAGATGCTATGAAGACAAATAAGGAAAAGAAACGACCCAAGATGGGGATGCAGTGACATTCCAGGAGAGGAGAGGTTTCTCTGAGGAGGTGATGACAGACTGGATCTGAGTGAACTCGGGGACCAAGTCACACAGCCCATCCATGGCAAAAACATTCTGGGCTGAGGGAACAAGCACAAAAGTCCTGTAGGATGTGTTTGGGCCCTTGCACGAGGTGCAAGTAAGCATGCAGAGAGTCAGGCAGGAGAGGAGGGAGGGAGAGTATGAAGAAACATAGTCAGGTCTGTAGGCCAGTGAAAGGCCGGGAGCACCCTGTGTCAGCTCTGTGACCTGGTGTTGTGTGTTCTTCACCTAAAAGTAGATCATAGAGGGGCTGAAGCAATATCATAGCCAGTATGGCACTTACCTTACATGCAGCCTACCTGGGTTAGATCCCCAGCATCCCATTTGGTCCCCTGAGCCTGCCAGGGATAAATTCTGAGCACCGACCAGGAGTAACCCCTGAGCATGGCCAGGAGTAACCAAAAAAATTAAAAAAAAAAAAAAAAAAAAAAACAGAAACAAAAAAAAAAAGATACAGGCCAGAGAGATAAAATACACATGGCCGACCCAAGTTCAATCCCTGTTACTCCATATGGTCCCCCAAGCACCATTAGGACTGATTCAAAAAAACAAAACAAAATCATAGGTCCCAGGCTGTATATCAATGATAGAGCACTCTGGGTTTGATCTTTGGCTTCCCCCCAAAAAAATAACAGGCATAGTTACAGGTCAGTGAATAATACATGTGCCACACATTAATGGTTGCATAAAATTTCATTTTATGTTGATTTCATGGCTGATTATTTAAAGTACTTAGAATTTGTTATTCCTTTTTTTTTGTAATGGTTGATATAGCTATAACCTAATTAGACATGCATTTCATTCTCTTATTTCCGTAGGAAAAATTGTTTTTTTTCCCTCTCTGTCTTCCTTTCTCTCTTTCTGTCCCACCCCCGCCTTTCTCCCTCTCCCTTTTCCTTTCCCTCTCCCCATCTCTCCCACTCTTTCCGTACCCCCACCCCCACTCCATCACCCTCTCCCCCTTTCTCTCCCTCTCCCTCTCTCAAAGAGAGAAGGAAAAATATTAGTTTTAGTTTTGGTTTTTGGGCCACATCAGCAACACTCAGGGTTCATTTCTGGCAGTGCTCAGGGGACCATATGGGATGTAGGGGATCGAACCTGGGTTGACCACTGCAACGTAAGGGTTCTACCCACTGTGCTATATCTCTGGCCCCAGTATAAATTTGGTAAAAGGTATCTCCAAAGGTACACATACTTTTTGGCAGAGTGAGGAGTAGGGTTAGGGTTTTAGCCACACTCAATAGTGTTTAAGGATCACTCTCAGCAGTGCTTGGAGGAACTTAAGTGATGGTAGGGCTCAAAGTCAGCAGATACAAGGCAAGAGCCTTACTTGCCCTTTGTGTTGTTTCTCTGGCCCAGTATGTGCTTTATACTCATTTTTTTGTTGCTATCGTTGTTTTGACCACACCCATTTGATGCTCAGGGATTACTCCTGGCTATGCTCTCAGTAATTGCTCCTGGCTTGGGGGGACCATATGGGACACCAGGGGATGGAATTGCTGTCTGTCCTAGGCTAGCGCTTGCAAGGCAGATGTCTTACCTCTAGGCCACCGCTCTGGCCCCTCTTTAGACTCATTTTGATACCTCTTTACATTGTTTGTACATTGTTCTCCAAGTATAATCCTTTATTTTCTTTTTGCTTTGTATTTTGGGCCATACCCAGTGATGCTCAGATTCCTGGCTCTATAACTCAGTATTCCTATTAGCTCAGGTGACTATATGGGATGCTGGAAATCGAACCCAGGACAGCCATGTGCATGGCAAACACCCTATGTGCTCTAGCCCCCACAGAATCCATTTTTACACCCAAAGTGTCTGTTGGACCCATCAACACCGTCAATTTCTCCTTCTTCCTGTCAGTCATCTCTGGCCACGTTTCAGGCTGGGGGGAAGATGTATAAAGTCATGAGGTCAGAGAGATAGTTTGTTTTTGTTTTTTGTTTTTGGGCCACACCCGGTGATGCTCAGGGGTTCTGTGTGGTCAGAAATTGCTCCTGGCTTGGGGGACCACCTGGGGCACTGGGGGTTTGAACCACAGTTTGTCCTAGGTCAGCTTGTGTGCAAGGCCAACACCCTGCACTATCACTCTGGCCCTGAAGTCAGAGAGATTGTATAGTTGGTAGGCAATGGACTGCGCCTGGCCTACCTGGATTCAATCACCAGCACTCCATGTGGTTCCCCAAGCTCACTAGAAGTGATCACTGAACTCAGAACCAGGAGTAAGCCCTGAGTACCACCAGGTATGGCCCAGAAGCAATTGTAAGATGAGATTATAGGATGGCCACAGTCAGGGAAAGAACCACAGGTCCTGGTGTGTATTGAAGGCTCAGCGTGGACCAGCAATGTTGTGAGATGAGTTCGCAGAGCAGCTCATCTGCTCCTGCAAACAGGCCCATGAATAGGAACTGCTGCCACACACCCCTTATGTGTGGGGACCTGGAGCAGAAAGGTCTAAAGACTTTTCACCTCACTAGAAAGTAGCCAGGCAGTCTCTGAGCTCCACTTTCCAACCCAGAGCCTCCATGTCTGGTTGCACTATATTTTGTATGAAGTATGCTCCTGGCTTGTTGTTTCCTTTTTCCTTATTTTGTTTTGTTTTGAGTGCATCATATCTGGTGAAACTCAGGGGTTACTCCTGACTCTGAGCTCAGCAATCACTCCTGGCAGGCTCTGGGGACCATATGGATGCCGGGGATCAAACGCAGATTGGCTGCGTGCAAAATGCCCTTCCCACTGTACTATCGCTCAGGCTCTGAGTGATAATAAGTATCTTATTACATAGAGTAATTTTTTCTTAGCATATCATTATTAACAATGGCTATATTTTGTTGATAGGTTATATATGACCTTTTCCTCTACAGATTCTGTCTTTTCTATCTTGTTTTCACACCCTTAGATGTTGGTTATATTTCCAGTGGAGGTAATAAACCCATATATTTTTAGATTTATCTTGTATTTAGTTTTATTTTGTTTCTTTTTTTGTTTGTTTTTGTTTTTGTTTTTGGGTCACACCCGGCGGTGCTCAGGGGTTACTCCTGGCTGTCTGCTCAGAAATAGCTCCTGGCAGGCACGGGGGGACCATATGGGACACCGGGATTCGAACCAACCACCTTAGGTTCTGGATCGGCTGCTTGCAAGGCAAGCACCGCTGTGCTATCTCTCCGGGCCCTATTTTTTTTTCATTTTTAATACTGCTTTTTTTGTTGTTTTTAGTATAACTTATCACAGTTTTTCATGTTTCTTTATTTTTTATTTTTTGTGTTACTTTATTTTTTTTTTTTTTTTTTGGTTTTTGGGCCACACCCGGTGACGCTCAGGGGTTACTCCTGGCTATGCGCTCAGAAGTCGCTCCTGGCTTGGGGGACCATATGGGACGCCAGGGGATCGAACCGCGGTCCGTCCTAGGCTAGCGCAGGTAAGGCAGGCACCTTACCTTTAGCGCCACCGCCCGGCCCCATTACTTTATTTTTTTAATCAATCTGTTTCTCTGTAAAAAAGACACAGAGAGCATAAAATAGTATGAAATGATGGTGTCTACCATTTGGGGCCTTAGAAGAGCAGACTAGAACACAATTCGTGAAGCATGTAGCATTTTACTGACTCACACCGTGCCACAGAATAGTTCTGCATGCTGGGGACTGTCTTCATGTCACATATACTAAGTGAAGATCACCTGATTCCTGGAGTCAAGTTCAGGACACGAGACTGCAGCCCTCAACAGCAGGCCCACAACCCTTAACCAGTTTTTGCCCTTTTGAAAAGGTAACAAGAACTCCCCCCAAATCACATTTAAATTTTTGTTTGGTTTGGGGGCCACACCTGGCAGTACTCAGAGCTGACCCCTGGCTCTGCACCTAGGGGGTCACTTCTGGTCTGACTGTGGGAAACTGAGTTGCTGGGATCAAACCTCTGTCAACTGTGTGAGGCAGATGCCCTCCCCGCTGTGCTATCTCTTTGGTCCCTCTCAATCAGATTTCTAGAAGGTTTTACAAATTGGGGGGGGGGGTCCAAATGACCCCCCCCCCAAGGATAGTCCAGAGGAACCGCAGGTGAAAATCATGTAGAGGGTCAAAGTATGAGACGAGGAAACTAACTGCTAGGATGGAGAGGAGGGGGTGATGGGAAGAAAACTAGATCAGAAGGGGGCCACTGTCAGGAGAGGTTGAGTGTAGTGTTACAGCCCTTAAGATGGGCTTGGATGGTGGATGGAGGCCTTTGTTCTTAGGCCCCGGCCACGTGGTTCCATCCCCCATTAACCAGCGGGTCTGGGTCCAGGAAAGCAATGGTATTGAACTCACTCACAGGCAGGCTTCCAGAGGGATAACATCTTTATTCAGCCCTAGCCAACAGATGTGGCTGCTAACCATTTATACATTCAGCCCTGCATTCTCACTTCTCCCTCAGCCATAGCTCTCCTTCCAGGTAAATACCAATTCCTCTCCATCCTGGCCAAAGACCTCAACCCTCTCTGGTCAAAGCCTTATCTAACCTTTCCAAGACCCCTCCCAGGAATGGGCGGGGTCTTGCAGGTAAGATCAAGTTACCCAGGAAGAATGGGGGGATGGGGCCACAGGCCCCTGCACATCCCAGAATGGGTGCTGTGGGAGAGAGGCAGCTCCAGTTGCAGAGCACCGGGGAGTGGCAGGGCCCCTGTTACCCCCCAAACACACCCCCTTCCTAAAGGAATTGGCTGGGCTCCCTGGGCAAGGTAGGTTTGTGACTAGTTCCTGCCTCTCTGATGCTCATGTTTTCCTGTGCACGTCCCGACAAGAGTGTGGATATCCCTCATTGGTCCCAGGGGGTGGTCATTAGTCCTCTGGTTGGTCCTATTTTAGGGGAATTGTCCCCTTGCACTGAGGTGCGCCTTCCATGCACGCGCCTCCTCTACTTCAGCTGTGTCAGTCCCCTCAGCCCCTCTACTGTGTTTCCATATTTCAGCCATCTAGAATGTTTTTCTTTTCCAGTCAGTACACAATTGATGCTGGATTCTGGTTTGCTTTGCGGTGATCCCTGCCTATGGCTTGGAGACTTTGTTGACTTATCCGAGCCCACGGGCAACACAGCCTCAGCTCGAGGTTTCCCTGTGGAGGTTGCTCCAGGCACAGCTCCTCCTCACACACTAGAACATGAAGTGCTTATGTTGCAGGTGGTTGCCCCACCATGCACCTAAGAGCACTGCCAAGAGAGGCATTTGTTTCTTCATGTGAGATTTGTTTGTTCACACGAGAACTTGAGTGCTCACCATCCCTGTTTCCCCCCACACACAGCCAAAGCCGTGGACGGGTACGTGAAGCCACAGATCAAGCAAGTGGTCCCTGAGTAAGTGGTCCTGGTTCAGCCCAGGCTCTCCTGCAGCTTCTGGTCCCCTCCCTGACCCTGCTCACTTCTGTCACCTTCCCATTCACCCACAGGGGCTGGAGGGGGACCCAGCGCACCCTCTTCCCACCAAATCCTGACTCAGTCCTGGGGAGGGACCCAAGCTTGGTCTCTATGAGGGGCTCCTACCCAGTCCTGCTGCCTTAGCCAGGGGGCCTCCGTCCTGCTCCCCTGATGGAGCCTGACAAAGCCCCACCACCAGCCCTCCCTGAGCCCCCTCTGCTTCCTCCACAGGTTTGTGAGCGCCTCTGCAGACTCTGCCGGGGGCAGCGCCACGTACATGGACTCGGCCCCCTCCCCTGCCGTGTGCCCCCAGGCTCACTATAACATGTACCCTCCGAAGTAGGTTGTGTTCTGGGAGGGGGTGGCAGGGCGGGGTGTTGGCTGCTGGGTCCAAACCTCAGAGCTGCTCTGTGCCAGGGCAGGCCCAGGAGGGAAGGAGAGTCTAAAGAATGTGGGTAGCGGGTCAGTGGCACTCCCATACTGGTCCCTGCTCCGCACTCTCCCAATTGAAAAGACTTTGCCAGGGCCGAGTGGTGGCGCTAAAGGTAAGTCATCTGCCTTGCAAGCGCTAGCCTAGGATGGACAGCAATTCGTCCTATATGCCCCCCTCCCAAGCCAGGAGCGATTTCTGAACGCATAGCCAGGAATAACCCCTGAGCATCACCAAATGTGGCCCCTCCCCGCCCCAAAAAAAGAAAAAGACTTTGTCATGTCTAAAGACTGGCAGGGTTTCTTCTAGTGTGACTCCCAGAATCTGGGCCAACCAGCGGGGGGCGCTGTTTCAATCTAAGTTTTTGTTGTTTTTTTTCTTTTGGTTTTTGGGTCACACCTGGCAGCACTCAGGGGTTACTCCTGGCTCTACGCTCAGAAATCACTCCTAGCTGGCTCGGGGGGACCATATGGGATGCTAGGATTCAAACCACCGTCCTTCTGTATGCAAGGCAAACGCCCTATCTCCATGCTCTCTCTTTGGCCCTTCAATCCAAGTTTTTCTGTCTCACTGCCTGGGTTCCCAATCCCTCCAAAGCCCCAGCTGAGCGATCAAGCTCTTGTGAAGGTCGCCACCCTCTGACCATCTTTCCTTTCTCCTTCCCAGCCCTGACCCTGTCTTGGACACGGACGGTGACTTTGATCTGGACGACACCATGGATGTTGCGCGGCGTGTGGAGGAACTGCTGGGGCGGCCCATGGACAACCAGTGGATCCCCCACGCGCAGTCGTGACCCCTCGTCCCCATCGTCCGCTTCTGCATCCTCACCAGAGGCGTTCACTTTTGTGGACGTGGCAATTCCACGAGCCGCTTCTCTTTGGAAACAATACTCATAATGTGAAGTGTCCATCCTAATCGTGATGTGTTTCTGTGCGTGGTGGCCCCGTGATGGGAGCGTGTGTCTGTGGTTTGTGTGTGTGTGTATATGTATGTATGTGTGTGTGCGTGTGTATGCGGCCATCCGTACCCAGCATATTTCTCCACCCTTGGCTGCCAGACCCACTGCAGCATTGGGGCCACAGACAGAGGATGTGGTTGTGTTTGACCTTGAGCACCGCTCAAGAGGTCGCCTCCATCCTTCGTCCCCTGATTCCTGCAGCTTGGCCCCATGTTTGCAACTGACCTTTAGCCTGGGCTTTTTCAAGCAAAAGAAAAGCCAAGGAAGGAGAACGTGGCTCCTCATTGGTGGGTCTCCTCGGTCATTGCATCTGCCAGGTCATTCATTCACCAGTAACCATGATCATCTCTGCTTTTCTTGTGAAGTGTAGAAACTGCCCTTGACAAAGAAAGTCCATCCCCCCACCCCACCCCATTTTCCTGGGGAGCATCCTGAGACTGTCTCGTGGAGGCAGGAGGGTGTGGAAGCTGCAGTTGGAAGGGTAGTTAGTGCCTTTTTAAGTAATGCCTCCCCCAACCCCTCACTGTGAGGCGCCCCTTGGTTCCTGTGTGGGAACAGGTGTGCAGACTTGCTAGATGAACCAGAAGGAAAGAGAGGGTGGCCTGAGCCAGTGTTATTGTCCTTTGTCTTGGGGCCTGAACTAGCAGCGGTGACTCCTCAGCACAGAGCGTGTTTGCCTGTTGCCAGGGTGCCCAGGAAGGCCGCAGCTGACCGCCTACCCACGCACAAAGGCCTCCCGCCAAAGCTCAGTGGGGTCTTGTTGCTAAATTGGGACTGTGTTTGCTTTTCTCGCCAACGCCAGAACTCACACCAGGCCCTGTGCCCTCACTCCCAGGCCACGACTTTACCTCGAGTTCTGGGGAGGAGGGTGACAGTGTGCTCAGATGACACCCAATGGTGGGTGCTGGGCAGACCTGGTTACCAGGGCAGCCTCCCGTGCATACGGCAGCAGCAGACTTAGTGTCCTGGGCTGTGGCTCCTTCCTGGAGGAAGGACGGGCCAGGCGGGTAGGGCAGGAGGAAAGAGTTTTCAGGGTAGGCCGATGGGGTCATCACCCCAGTCCTCTCAAAGGAAGGGCATAATGATGCCCTGGAAAGAGTGGCCCTAAAAAAAAAAACAAACAAAAAAATACCTTATTTTTATATACACGTGAGTAAACAGCTATTTTTTTTACAAAAGTAATTTCTGAATTTATCAGTGTTTGGAATTTAAGGGAGATCCACCTCCCTTATTAGTAAATTATTGATTGGAAGATGACTTTTTTCAAAGCTGCTGTTTGCCCTGCTCCGTTTCTTACTCGGATCTATTTTTCTATGCCAGATGGTAGAATCTCGCTGCCTCTGAGGAGTTGGGGGTGGTCTCTGCCCAGGCACAGCAACGAGTTGGGATGCTGCTATACCCCTTCCCTGCCCCTCCAAGGCCTAGGCCAGATCTGGAGTACTGGGGAGAGGGCAAGGAAGGAGAAGCCCTGGGCCAACCCCCTCCTTTTAGCTTGTGCCCACAGGGGCCTCAGGCAAGGGCCCAGCTCTCCCTGTTCTGGTGGCAGAGGTGAGGGAGAGATTGGGGGACTGCCCTGCTTGTCCCGCTGCTGCTGAGCATCCTCAGGGGAAAAGGTGCTGAAGGCTCTCGCTCTCTGTGTTCCATTTCCTCTCTCTTTCCTGTCCTACAACTGCCAGCCAGAGGCAGCAGCAGGCCTCCAGACAGGAGCCTAAAAGCCATTCTGCACCCCATGTGGGGGTGTGGGGGGATGGGGGGAGATGAAGGTGATTATAACTTAAAATGGAAGTATACTTTTGTAATTTTTCTTTTTAAAACTTTGTGAAATTATTCAGATACATATTTTAGTGTCAAGATGGATTAGCATATAGCCACAAAAGTATTGTGTACGATTTGGGGCAGTCACAAAAATGTGTATTTTATGTTACAATAAAAGCTTTCCTCTACAGGGACAAGAGTGTGAGTCCTGTTTTTCCTTCTTCCAAGGAGGTGGTCTTTGGATTTGGTTTTGTTTATTTTTGGACCAAACCTGGCAATGCTATTTATTTGTTTGGGGGCACACCCTTTGGTGCTCAAGGGTTACTCCTGGCTCTGCACACAGGAATCACTCATAGTGGACTCAGGGAATCATGAGATCCCTTGGATTGAATCCTGGGTTGATTGCACACAAGGCAAGCTCCCTACCTCTATTTCCCTTCGGGCTACTCCCGGCTCTGCATTCAGAAATCACTCCTGCCATGCTTACGGGACCATATGGGGTGCTGGCATTCGAACCACCATCTGTCCTGGGTCAGCTGCGTTCAAGGCAAACACTACTGCTATGCTATCTCTCTGGACCCTATTTCTTTTTGTTTGTTTTGGGGCCACACCAGGCAGTGCTCTGTGGTTATTTCCTGGCTCTGCACTAAGAAATCGCTCCTGGTGGGCTGGGGGGAGAGGGGGCGGGATCATACAGGATGCCAGAGATTGAATCAGGATTGGCTGCTTGCAAGGCAAATGCCCTACACACTGTACTGCTGTGTCAATACTGTACTTTACTCTGACCCCATCACTATCCACGTAGCCCCAATTTCTTTGTTTTGTTTTTAAACCACACCCAGACAATGCTCAGAGCTTATTCATGAGTCTTCACTCAGGAATCACTCCTGGTGGGGCTCAACGGATCATACAGGGTGCCAGAAATCAAACCCGGATCAGCTGCATGAAAACGGGGTCAGTTCCTTGCCCACTGCTCTTATCTCTCCAGCCACATGACAACCATTTCTTCCCTTTCTGCTTAAATGCTTTATAGATTGAGATGCGTGTTTTTTTTTCTAGTCTATTGATTCTACATTTCCCTGTTCAGAGACTTATCCTTAAAAGTCAGCACATGTCCAGTGCCTGCCCCAGCCAGCTGTTGCATGTAGCATGAGGAATTGTCCCCCTGCCTGCAGCAGGATTGTTGTAGAGAGGCAGTGACAAGCTGATTCTTGCAACAATTAAATTCTCCTGAGTGGGGTCAGAGTGAAAGCACAGTGGGTAGGGTGTTTGTCTTGGTTTTGGCCAACCTGAGTTCAATCCCCAGCATCCCATATTATCCCAAGCCTGCCAAGAGTGATTTCTGAGTGAGCACTTAATCACCTGCAAAAAAACATGAAGAAAAGCCCGAGCTACACCTCACAAAAAAAAAAGGTGGGAATTTGGGGCTGGAGAGATAGCATGGTGGTGAGGCGTTTGCCTTTCATGCAGGACGGTGGTTCGAATCCCAGCATCCCCTGTGTCTGCCAGGGGCTATTTCTGAGCGTACAGCCTGGAGTAACCCCTGAGCGCTGCCGGATATGACCCCCCCCCAAAAAAAGAAAAGAAAAAGTGGGAATTCATTCATGTCCCTGTTTGGGCTGAGCCAAAGTGGTAGCACAGCGGGAGGGGGTTTGCCTTGAATGTGACTGACCTAGGACAATTCCCAGCATCCCCTATGTCCCCCACCCAGCTAGGAGCGATTTCTGAATGCAGAGCCAGGAGTCCAGGAGTAACCCCTGAGTGCCACCAGGTGTGACCAAAAAAAAGGAATTCAGAATTCAGAGAAGGAAAGATGTCAATCAGAGTCTAACCCAGGGAAGACCTAGGGATGAAGAATATGTTATGGCTGAGTGGAGAATGATCTGTGTGTATGCGAACATCAGCATCAGATCTCAGGGCAAGTCCAAGTCACATTTCTAACAAGTCCCCAGCTGATTAAACTTTGAGACTTAGGGGAGGTGTGTAAAATAAATCTCCACAGTTTGTGAGATTACCCCAGGTACCATATCTCTACCCCCAGACAAATGCAGATGGTCTGAAGAAGCAGGGTAGACGCAAAGGATTAATAAACCAAGCCAGTCAGAGTCATAGTATCACAGTGGCTTCTCTCTCATGGTGTCTTAAGCACCAAGCCAAAACTGACTTTCCTTTATTAAATGAATACCCATTCACCAGGAGGGGGAAGAGAGACAAAAAGTATCCATCCAGGTGGACTTTTAGATATCAAAGGAAGAAGTTTATGGAAAGAAGTTGGGGGAATGCCTTTGGGGTTAACTGCTGGTGTCATTTTACAATTCCATCATGTTTTAGAAAAAATGAGAAAAGCTACAAAAGTGTTTTTGTTTGTTTGTTTGTTTGTTTTGGCTACATTCAGGGGCACTCAAAGGTTACTTACTCCTGACTTTGTGCTCAGAAATCACCCCCCCAAGGGGCTGGAGAGATAGTACAGTGGTAGGACTTTTGCCTTGCACGAAGCAGATCCAGGACAGACCATGGTTCGAATCCCACCATCTCAATAAGGTCCCCAGAGCCTGCCAGGAGCGATTTCTGAGCACTGAGCCAGGAGTAACCCCTGAGTGCTGCTGGATGTGATCCAAAAACCAAAAGAAAGAAAAAGAAATTGCCACCCGCCCCCCCCCCCAATCAGGCTCTGGGGACCATATGGGATGCCAGGAATCAAATCCAGGTCTGTCTTGAGTTGGCCAAGTGAAAGGTAGATGTCCTACCACTGTGCTATCACTTCGGCCCTGAGAAAAGCTATAAAAGTTTTGTTCTGGGGTGCCATCTGATATGACTGAAACCCAACCACAATCATGTTTGTAACCAAGGTGTTTATAAATAAAAAATATTAATAAAAAAAGTTTTGTTCTGGGGCCAGAGTGATAACAGCACTAGGGGGTTTGCCTAGCATGCGGCTAACCCTGGTTCAACCTCCAGCATTCCACGTGGTCTTCGAGCCTGCCAGGAATAACCCGAGTGCCGCCAGATGTAACCCAAAAAAGTTTTTTATTTTACTGTTCTCCCCCAGAGATGGAAACCCCAGATCAGAACTTACAAAATGGTTGTTATTTTGCAATAAGCACAGTAAAAGTTGGCTATGAAAGTGTCAAAGGTTAAATTGTGAATACAACATTCTCAAAACAATCAGCTTTTCTCAAACCGTTCTTATACAGATCACAAGATATTTTTCATAGACTTCTCTGAACATAACCATTAGAACCTTTCTGCAGATAAACTTAATTTGAACATTTTTAAGCATTCTTTTTTTTTAATTATTTTATTTTTAATTATGAGAACAAAGATGCAAAGAAAGAGGACAAGGTAAAGTTACAGTGGAAGGACAATCACCCATAACATAATTCTCAGAAGTCCCCTTGCTGATAATCTTAACTTTGAACTTTCAGCCAAAGAACATTAAGATAAATAAAACAGAATCCATGTACAATTACTTTGTCCCTCAAGTCCCTAGATTGTAACACATTATAATATTTCTTAACAGCACACAAGGCAATCTAAAGCCATAAAACTTACATAACTCCTTAAACATTAGAGGCATAGTATTTTTTACATTTCCATGTACATGCATATTAGCTTAAGTTAACCTCAAATTTTAAGTAGGTTTTTTTTAAGGATTAGAGTCAAAGGAGCACAGTAAAAACGGTGTTAGAGTGGCAATTGTTGTTTGCATAGGCCCACCAAAATATGAGGGGCATGGAAAGAAATAACCTTGGCCTAAATACAAAGAGACCCTACCCCTGAAGTTTCCTGGCATAAGACTTTTTTTTTTTTTTTTTGGCATAAGACTTTTAAACATTCTTACACCAAGCACTGTAATAGAGTCTAGAGCATCTGAGTTTCTTTTCCATAAACTTCTTAAACAAAATCACAAGAACATTTCTGTAGATATATGTATGTATGTATATATATACATATATATATATATATACACACACACACACACACACACACACACACACATATATATACACAGTTTGAAAATAACTTTACTAAAACTTTTTTGGGCCACACCTGTTTGATGCTCAGGGGTTACTCCTGGCTAAGCACTCAGAAATTGCCCCTGGCTTGGGGGGACCATATGGGACGCTGGGGGATCAAACCGCCATCCTGCGCTTGCAAGGCAGACACCTTTTCTCTAGTGCCACCTCGCCGGCCCCGCTAAAACAGTCTTATAATGAGCACTGTCATAAGAGTCTATAGTATCCAGGTTCCTTTTCCATCGATTTCTGTGGACAAAAGACCTTAGAACATTTTTGCAAGCATAATTTTGAAAATAAGTTGCTAAATAGTATGTACAATCAAACATTGCAGCAATAGAGAAACATTCACTAGGGTAGAGCTATTAAAATCTAAGAACATTATGCATTTCCCCCAGAACTGTGCAAACTAATATTAAACCATTCATCCTGGGCCGGAGTGGTGGCGCTAGAGGTAAAGTGTTTGCCTTGCGAGTGCTAGCCTAGAACGGACCTCGGTTCGATCCCCCGGCGTCCCATATGGTCCCTCAAGCCAGGAGTGACTTCTGAGTTATGGGAGCATCGTCATGGGAGCCCCAGCTCTGAACTCTCACACCAGAGGAAAAGCAGGCTTAGAATGTTTCTCCGGGCCCGGAGAGATAGCACAGCGGTGTTTGCCTTGCAAGCAGCCGATCCAGGACCAAAGGTGGTTGGTTCGAATCCCAGTGTCCCATATGGTCCCCCGTGCCTGCCAGGAGCTATTTCTGAGCAGACAGCCAGGAGTAACCCCTAAGCACTGCCAGGTGTGGCCCAAAAACCCAAAAAAAAAAAAAAAAAAAGTTTCTCCACAGGAGCCGGAGAGATGGCATGGAGGTAAGGCGTGTGCCTTGCTTGCAGAAGGTCAGTGGGTTCGAGTCCCAGTATCCCAGATGGTCCCCCGAGCTTGCCAGGAGCAATTTCTGAGTATGGAGCCAGGAGTAACCCCTGAGTGCTGCCGGGTGTGACCCAAAAACCAAAACCCAAAAAAAAAAGGATGTTTCTCCTCTACGTTGGAGTGATAGCACAGAGGTAGGGCATTTGGCTTGCACACAGCCGACCTGGGATGGACCCGGGTTCTATTCCTGGCATCCATATGATCCCCCAAGCCTACTAGGAGTAACACTTGAGCACTACCAGATGTGCCGCCCCCCCCAAAAAAAAAAGCGGACCAAACACTGGTCTTGAAATGCTCCAGAATTAGATTGGATCATTTTTGGAGCTATTTTTTACCCAGGCATTGTTGGGGGAGAGGGAGGTGTAAGGGTTAGAGCATACAGTAAGTAAAGCAGGCCAAGAGCTTATCTTGCTTGCAACTGACCCAAATTCAATCCCGGCACCTCATATGTTCTCCTAAGCTCCTAATCGAGCCAAGAGTGATCCCTGAGCAAAAGCAAAAGCCCTAAACACAAGTGGAAATGCCTCCCCCCCAAAAAAAAAAAAAGTAAATCGGGCTGAAGAGAGTATAATGGCTGGGCACTTGCCTACCAATTATGCAGCAGACCTAGATTAGATCTCAGGTACCTTATATAATCTACCAAGACCACCAGGAAGTGATCCCTGAGCACAGAGTTGGAGTAAACCATGAGCACAGTCAGTGTGCCCCCTCCCATAAAAAAAAAAAAAATGAGAGAGGTGCTTCTATATAGTAGAATACTGTTCAGCCAATTTTGTTTTGTTTTGGGGCCCACACCCAGTGGTGTTCAGGGCTTACTCTTGACTCTGTACTTCTTCTAATAGACCAAAAGAGGTGCCGGGAATCAAACCCGGGTCACAGCCGGAGAGATAACACAGTAGCAGGGCATTTGTCTTGCACACTGCCAACCCAGGACAGACTCAGGTTTGATCCCGAACATCCCATATGGTCCCCTGAGCCTGCCAGGAGCAACTTCTGAGTGCAGAGCCAGGAGTAATCCCTGAACACCGCCAGGTGTGGCCCAAAAGCAATGCAAGATCCTATCCCTTGTACTCTGGTCCTCAACCAATTCTTAGAAAGGTGGAATATAGGGAAGGTAGCTCAATGGCCGGGAACACGCATACTTTACATGTGGGAGACCTGGGTTTGATTGATAACTGGAGCCTCTGGTCCCCAGAGAACTGGTCTAGGAATAACTCCTAGCACCACACTACAAATGGTGGCCATTTGTAGTAAAGTCAAAGGAGCTCAAGGAGATTATGAGGCAAAATAAATCAGAAAAAATACAAGAATTGAATGATTCCACTCAGATGTATACTAGGACATGAATGAACAAAAAACACAAGCTCAGGAGACAAACAGGCCTATGGCCACTGGTAACAACTCCCCAACACCCACACCCATACCGCTGGGCTTGAGCAGTCATCCGCATAGCCACACCCAGGATCCCCAGGAGTGGCATCAGACCCCGCTGAATGACAGGGTTGGAGTGAGAGTCCAGCAAGTAGGATGCTTGCTTTGCATGTGGCCAACCCACATGCAAAGATGTCAGATTCAATCTCTGACATCCCATATGGTGCTCTGATCACTGCCAGAAATGGTTCCTGAAAGCAGAGCCAGGAATGAGTCCAGAGCAATGCTGGGTGTGGCCCAAAAAATAACAAAAACAAAAAAAGAAATTAAATGACAAACAACAGATCCAACAAACAACTTTACCTGAGAAGCAGTTTGGAGAGCAAGGAGGTACAGCAAGATGGTACAGCAAGGAGGGTACTTGGTTTAAATACAACCGCCCTGGGTTCCCTCCCTGGTACTCTATGGTTCCCTGAGTCCTAATAAGCATGATCCCTGAGCACTGTAGGGTGTGGACCAAGAAACAATGCAACAACAAAAAAACAGGAAGAGGAAGTTATATTGGTGGGCTGTATTAAGAGGAAAAAATATATAAAAACATTTATTTATAGATGACATGATCTTTTTGTGTGTGTGTGTGTGTGATTTTTTTTTTTTTTTTTTGGTTTTTGGGTCACACCCGGCAGTGCTCAGGGGTTACTCCTGGCTGTCTGCTCAGAAATAGCTCCTGGCAGGCACGGGGGACCATATGGGATGCCGGGATTCGAACCAACCACCTTTGGTCCTGGATCAGCTGCTTGCAAGGCAAACGCCACTGTGCTATCTCTCCAGGCCCGTGTGTGTGATTTTTGGGTCACAACCGGCAGCGCTCAGGGGTTACTCCTGGGTTTACACTCAGAAATCGCCCCTGACAGGCTTGGTGGACCATCTGGGATGCCAGGATTCGAATCACTGTCCTTCTGCATGCAAGGCAAATGCCTTACCTCCATACTATCTCTCCGGCCCCTAGATGACATGATCATATATGTAAAAGACAAATCTAGAGGACTGAAGAGATTATATAGGGAACTAAGTCACTTGTCTTATGCATGGCTGGTTCCAGTATAATCGCTTGTACCCCAGAAGTGGGGTTCAGAACTAAGTACAAAACCAAAAATAAGCTCAGAGCTCTGCCAGATGTGGTCCCAATATCTCCCCGCAAAGAAATCCTCTTGGGAAAAACTTAATGGATCAGAAAGATAGTACTGTGGGTAGGGGTTTTGACTTGCATGCAGTCAACCCAGGTTTGATCCCTGGCACCTCATAGTGTCCCCCACTCCCTCACTTTGGAGTGATCTCTGATTGATTTCTGAGTGCAGAGTCAGAAGTAATTGGCTCAGATTCCTGAGCATCACTGGTATGACTCCCAAAACCAAAATCATAAACAAATAAAAACAAAAACAAAGAACTGTTAGAATGAAGCCAGAGGCAATGGACTGACCACTTGTTTTTTGTTTTTGTTTGGGGGGCCACACCTGGAGGCCCTCAGGGGTTACTCCTGGCTCTGCACTCAGAAATCACTGCTGTGCCAGGAGTAACCCCTGAGCACTGCTGGGTGTGACCCAAAAACAAAACAAAAAACAAACAGAAATCACTCCTGGCAGGCTCAGGGGACCATAAGGGATGCCAGGGATTGACCCCAGTAGGCCATATGCAAGGCAAACGCCCTACCTACCTTGCTTTGGTTCCAGCTCAAGAGCACATGTTTTGTATGCAGGAGGCTTGGATTTGATCTGAAGCACCTTGTGCCCCAACCAAAAAAAAAAAAATCTCCAGAAGGAACCTCTGAACACAGCACCTGCTCAACCCAGCATTGCCTGGTTGACCTCCCTTTAAAAACAAAACAAAACAAACAAACATAAAACCAACAACAATAACTAGGGGCCGGATAGATAGCATAGCAGTGGAGCATTTGCCTTGCATGCAGCTGACCCAGAACAACCCGGTTCAATTCTGGCATCCTATATGGTCCCCCAAGCTTGCCAGGAGTGATTTCTGAGCACAGAGCCAGGAGTAACCCCTGAGCATCACTTGGTATGGCCCAAAAACTAATCAATTAATAGATAAGTAAACTGCTTTAAAAAAAAAAACTATTAGGGGCCGAGAGATAGCATGGAGGTTAGGCGTTTGCCTTGCATGCAGAAGGACCGTGGTTCGAATCCCGGCATCCCATATGGTCCCCCAAGCCTGCCAGGAGCGATTTCTGAGTGTAGAACCAGGAGTAACCCCTGAGTGCTTCCAGGTGTGATCCCCCCTCCCCCCCCAAAAAAAAACAACTATTAGGGGCCGGAGAGATAGCATGGAGGTAAGGCATTTGCCTTGCATGCAGAAGGACGGTGGTTTGAAACCCGGCATCCCATATGGTCCTTCGAGCCTGCCAGGGGCAATTTCTGAGCATAGAGCCAGGAGTGACCCCTGAGCACTGCCAGGTGTGACCCAAAGACAAACAAACAAACAAACAAACAAAACTATTAGATGGGGCCAGTGCGGTGGTGCTGGTCGTAAGGTGTTTGCCTTGCACGTGCTAACCTAGGACTGACCGAGGTTCAATCCCCTGGCATCACATATGGTCCCTCAAGTTAGGAGCAATTTCTGAACCCATAGCCAGGAGTAACTCCTGAGCGTCGTCACTAGGTGTGGCCCTTTTTGGGCCACAAAATAAAACAAAAAAATTATTAGAATTAATAAGCAGCTGGAAATCACCTTATTAGGTTGACCCTTTTAATAAAAAGAGGCATTGGGGCCGGAGAGATAGGATGGAGGTAAGGTGTTTACCTTGCATGCAGAAGGACAATGGTTGGAAACCTGGCATCCCAAGTGGTCCCACGGGCCTGCCAGGAGCGATTTCTGAGCATAGAGCCAGGAGTAACCCCTGAACGCTGCCAGGGTGTGACCCAAAAGAAAATAAATAAAAAATAAAAATAAATAAAAAGAGTTATCAGGGCAGGAGTACAGGAGCGAGGGCCCCTACTTGGCACCACCAGGAGTGACCCCTGAGCATGGAATCCTAAGTCCATTTCACTCCCCGCACCTCCACTCTCACCTGGATCCTCTTTCACCTGCACTGTTAACTGGCTGAGCCACCACTTGGGTCCTAACTTCCGTCATCTTCCAGGCCCTCCAACACTTGCCCTGGGCCTGGACCAATCTGTCTCTTTAAGAGCACCCCCCCCACTCTGGTCCCTCCCCAGCACTGGAGGCCGGATTTCCGTCTGCACCCAGCCCTCCAAAGTCAGCAGGGCTCTGCTTTCTGACCCTGGGACTAGAGCAGCGCCCCCCGGCTGTGACAGGTGCCTGTCTCCCGAAAACCACTTTCCTGGAGCTCATGGGGGCCACGGAGCTGGGGCTGGGTGGATCTGGGGTCAGCAGAGCCACCGGAGAGTGGCCACAACTTGTCCCTGGCTAAGTCCCGCAGGCCTTCCTCTTCCCTGGGGGCAGGGCTGTCAGTGCAACCTCTTACCGATCAGGGTTCCAGGCCTAGACAGCTGGCCGAGTCACCAGGGCACACAAGTCACCAGGGTATACAAGTTCCCGGACAGCACCAGGATCCCAGCTCAGGTCAGTGTAGCCTCAAAGCCTGGCTACTCCCCTTCCCTTGGTGTTCTTGGGTGCAGCCAAAGGGTGGGGAGGGACATGTTGTCCCCTCCTCACTCCAATACCAGCTCCTGGGTCCCTCCTTCCCCAGGCGCTGCTTGGAGATGCTGTACTCTCTGTCACTGGCCCTGCCGGCCCTGCTGCTGCTGCTACTGGCTGTGCTCAGGTTCCTGTGGCCCGAGAGTGCACAGCCGGCCTGGCTTGCTGGCCTCCAGTACTGGGGAGCCCGGGGGGCCCTAGCCTGGGCAGCCACCTGGCAACGGCAGAAATTAGAGCAGACCACTCTGCTTGCCAGCCAGAGCCAGCAGCAGGCCCTGGAGTGGTGCCTGCGGGGATCCTCGGGGTCCCGAGGGTCCCTCCTGGGGAGCACAGGTGTGTTTCCCAAGGGCTGGGGGGGATTTGGCCCGCAGAAAGGAGACCTCCTCCCCACCACCACCACCGGATTCTCTCCCCTTGAGATGAGGTTCCAAGTCTAGGTCCAGAGGCAGGCTCCACCCTCAGCTCTCCTCTTCCTTAAGGGTCCCCACAATCTGGCCCTAAATTCTCAGGACCCTTGGTGGCTCTCTGAGCTGTCTATGGTGTCTTTGCGGCTACAGACTTGAACACCTTCCGGACGAATCTCCCTTTAAGCAAGCCTAGCCAGACCCAAGATGAGGAAAGAAGGAAGCAGTGCCTCCTTCCAAGTTCAGAGCAGCACCCTGGGGAAGTGTCTCTACAGGTAAAGGGAGAAGGCAGGGCCCCCTACCCTCACCCCTGCGCAATGCCCAGCCTGCAGCCAGCCCCTCTCTGTCCCTACAGGCCACCTTGCTAGGTCTGGCAGCGCTCCACAAGGCCTTCCCAGAAGTGCTGACTTTGGGGAGCAGGGCGCAGCTGACCACCTCATCCCCCTGGCCACACCCGCTCCCCTGGCCCTGCCAGGTTCTGACCCCCTCTGGGTCTGGGGACCCCAGAGCCCTGCTGCTGCAGGCACTGAGGTCCCCAAAGCTTCGGGCCCTGGAAGCGAGGACAGCTACGGAACTTCTGGACATCTTCTCAGGCCTGGAGACCGATGGGGATGAGCTGGCAGAAGCAGTGGCCATGGGGACAGGGGGTGCGGCCCTCCCCAACCGGGCAGCTGAACTGCGGGATGCCTTGCAATGTGGGCCCCGGGGATTGGCCCTGCGGCTCTGGCCACAGCTGCAGGTGGTGGTGACGCTGGACGCAAGTGGCCAAGCGGAGGCGGTGGCAGCCCTGGAGGCGCTGTGGTGTCGAGGGCTGGTCTTCTTCTCCCCTGCCTACATTGCTGCTGGAGGTCAGCACAGGAAAGACACCCTCCCCCTAATCCTCCATTTTTCTTCCCCCTCCCCCACTATCCATGTCCTCCCCAGTTTCATTTTATAGAGAAAGAGGAACTTGGAGACCCAATGGCAGTCTAAGCACATGCCTATGTGTAACCTCACTCTCTCCCCAACACTGGGTGATCCCTTCCAGCACCTTCAGGTACAAACCTGGTGGCCTTCTGCTCTGTTGGGTGTGACCCCAGTGGCCATGCGCCTTCCAGGCCCGCCCAGCCACATGGCCTGGCCTACACTTGAGTATCAGCAAGAACAAAGAACTCTAGGCCTCAGCTCCCAGCCTTCCCAATTAAGGCTTTCCAGGCAGCAGGTTAGATCTGGAGGATCCAGGAAGGATGAGGTAGGAAGGTTATTGCTAGACTAGATGCTCAGAGGTCTAGAGTCTGGCCTGGCAGAAACAGTGGCCTCACCAGATAAGGCTTCACTGGGGCCGGAGTGATAGCACAGCGGGTAGGGTGTTTGCCTTGCATGCAGCTAACCTGGGTTTGATCCTTGGCATCCCATATGGTCCCCTAGCCTGCCAGGAGCAATTTCTGAACTCAGAGCCAGGAGTAATCCCTGAGCGCCCTTGGGTGTGGCCCAAAACAAAACAAAACATAAGGCATTGTTCACTTTCCACAGGGATGCTGGGCCTGAGCCTGTGGCCGGAGCAACCTCGTGGGCTGTACCTTCTCCCGCCTGGAGCCCCTGTCATTGAACTGCTCCCTGTCCAGAAAGGCGCCCAGGATCAGGCCACCAGCCCTGTCCTGCTGGCCGAGGCCCAAGAGGGCCAGGAGTATGAGCTGGTGCTGACCAACCATGCCAACCTCACCAGGTGACCGCCCGCTCCGCAGGCCCCTGGGAGTGCCCTGAAGAAGCCAATGGGCCTTGGGCATGAAGTGCCCTTTCTGTCCCTCAGGTGCCGCTTGGGTGATGTGGTACAGGTGGCCGGGGCCTACAACCAGTGTCCTGTTGTCAGATTCATGGGCAGGTAGGTGACCCCAAGGGGTGCTGAGGGGCTGTCTTTATGCCCTAGTGCCTCTGCCCGCCTCTCCCTCCTTCCCAGGCTGGGCCAGGCCCTGAGTGTCCGAGGAGAAGAGATTAGTGAGGACATGTTCTCTGAGGCCCTGGATCGTGCAGTGAAGCAGTGGCCGGGAGCTAAGCTGCTGGACCATGCCTGTGTGGAGAGTAGTACTCTGGGTAAGCGTGCTCACGCGTGGAGACTGGTACCCGAGGTAAACTGGCTCCTGCCCCTTGCATCGCATCCTGGGACACGGCCTGGAGGGTCAAGAGACACAGTTTTCTTCTGATTCCTAAACTAGCTTTTCCATATCTAAGCATCCCACCTACTCTCCATCCATAGCTCTGGGGACCTCTCAGGGACCGCACTTCCTGCCCCAAAACTCATTTCTCTTTTTTTTTGTGGGGGGGGGACACACAGCAGTTCTCTGGGCTTACTCCTGGTTCTGCACTCAGGAATTATACCTGGCAGTATTCAGCAGACCATAGGGGACACTGTGTAAGGCCAGAGCACTACCCACTGTACTACCTTTTTGATGTCACACAGTCGTGTGTGTGTGTGTGTGTGTGTGTGTGTGTGTGTGTGTGTGTGTGTGTGTGTGTATAGCCTTGGCCCTCAGAGCCAGGATAAAAGGGATGGACTTGTCTGGTGGGCACTAGACCTGACTAATGTTCAGTGTGGGGGTTTGTTTGCAGATTCTACCCAGGGATCTGCACCCCACTATGAGGTATTTGTGGAGCTGAGGGGATTGAGGAACTTGTCGGAGGAAAATCGCGACAAGGTAAAAAGGACAGGGATGGGATATGCTGGAGGTGGGAGAGATAGAAGGAGTGGCATGGGGAATACGGGCACCCCAAGACCCACAACCACCACCCTGCCTCACTTGGGTCTCTGTTCCAGCTTGACCACTGCCTTCAGGAAGCCTCACCTCGATACAAAGCCTTGCGTGCCTGGGGCAGCGTGGGCCCTGCCAGGGTATACCTGGTGGGGCCGGGAGCTTTCAGGGCCCTCCGGGAAGCCCTGGCAGCCTGCCCTGAGTCCCCCTTTCCTCCTGAGATGCCCAGGATCCTGCGACACATAGCCCTGGCCCAGATCCTACAGAAAAGGGTGGTGTCCTGAGCAGAGCTGCAGGGCCTGAGTTGGAGAGAGTCTGAGACAGAGAGGTCCCTTGGTCTGCACGTGGACGTTCAAGGGTTCCCCCAAACCGCAGGCTGCAGGGCCTCAGCGCAGTGTCCCCAACAGCCTGGCCATGTTGGGGTGCTCAGCCCCTGGAGTGGACAAACACAGGACTTGGTGTTGTGGTAGTGCTGGGAGGTGGGGAGCTAAAGTGTCCTCTGCACCTGTTTTGGGGGACCCCGTGAGGTGAACACACAGCTCTGGTCTTTCAATAACAGATCTTATTGGTCTTGAGGCCAAAAAATTGGTATCAGGGTAAGATACCCATCTTGTATGTGGCCAGCTTGTATGATCCCAGCACTGCATATGGCCCTCTAAGGACTGCCTGTGATCCCTCAAAAAACAATAGCAGTTTTTGTATTGGCTTTTTTGCAGGGGGAACCATCCTTGACAGCACTACTCAGGGGTTACTCCTGGCTCTGTGCTCAGGAATCACTCATGGCAGGGCTCAGGGACCATATGGGATGCTGGAGATAGAACCCAGATCAGTAAGGCAAGCATCCTACCCACTGTGCTATCTCTTTAGTTCCCTAATAATAGTTCTTAACTGTCCCATTTTCTTGGGAGTTCTGGGATCATCTCCAAATAAATAATTTGTACAAATTCTTGACTCTGGTTTGCTTTGATGACAATGCAACAGTCACATATGACCTATTCTTATCAATGTGGTTCCTTCTCCCTATTCTGGGCCAACACTCTCTCCATACTGGACTCTCCTAAGTGTGTGTACTTGGGAACACCCACTATGGTTCAAGTCAGTCCAGAAGACAATCATCCTTCCCACCTGTCTTCACCTGAACTTGACCTTAAAGTTGAGAGGTACCTCCCCACCTTCCTTTCCTGCCCCAGGAATCACTTCCTTGGGGGTTAGAAGCTGTCCTGCAAGTCCTTTGCAGCAGGAAGCAGTCCTGATCTGCCTAAGCTAACTATCCACCCACCAGAGGGGAAACTGAGGCTGGCCCATGGCCCTATAGCTCTGCCCATGGAAACAACTCTTATGTGGGCCAGCTGCCTAGTGCTCAGCTCTTCCCTAAATTGCTCCTGATTCCCAGGCGCCCTTCTCAGTCCCAGGGTCCTTCCTACTCCCCTTCCTGTTCTCCATTGGCCATGGAGATCGGCTTAGTCAGAAGACCCACTTCCTCTGCTTCCTCCAGCCTCCTCTGATGGAAGCCCCTACACTGAATACCGCCCCCAACATCCCACAGGACCCCCCATTGCTCAGCACAGACACCTCCAGACCACTCAAACTGCCACTTTCCCCAGTCCCTGATGAAACACATTTCAAGCAGGGTCCATTTTGGGGTCCTTTCTCTTGGGTGGCATTTATGCTGGGCCATGTTCCCATCTGGGTCTCCATGGACCTTGAGAACCTGGCTATTGCCAATGTCACCATTTCCCCAGTATGAAGTACAAAGTGGTACAGAGCAGGGAAATACTTCCTCTTTGAGATGATGGAAAGGACAGAGGGCAGGAGTCAGCTGGGCAGGGTTTGATTTTAGGGGAGAGGGGTACTAGTGATGGAGCCTTTCCCAGGGAGAATGACAGCCCTTGGAGCTTGGCAGACCTGAGGGACACTGAGTAGTGTGAAGACAGCTCACCGCCCTCCCCAAACATACCCTGCAGGGCGGGGGGCTTCCAGCACTTCCTCTCCTAACCCTAATTAGACACTGCCCCCCCACACTGTCCAGCACCCCAGTCAAGGCCTTCTTTGTGCTTATAGATTCCTGGGTGCCAGGTAGCCTCATTAGTGCCCGGAGACGGCCCAATCTCCAGGGAGCAGGCAGACAGACAAGGGGGGCGCCAGGGTCACTATGAGCTAGATTCAGCTTCTGAGCATCTTGGCGGCCATTCCTGGGGCCCAGCCTGGCGACGCCCCCCTGAGAGAGGCTAATCTTAGACCTGCCTTTGTCTGCTGCCAGGACCCACTCGTGCCCTTCTCTCCCCCCCAAACTTCAGAGCACTATAAAAACAGGGGCCTGGACTGACCAGTCAACGTCCTCCAGGCCCCCAGCCTCTTGGAGCTCTGCCGAAACCTCGCTCCTGGCCGAGCCCCCTGGAGTTCCAGACACCATGGACCCCTCCTCCACAAAGGTAAAAACCAAGGATCAAGGGGGTACCCTTATCAAGGGGGAGGGGGCTGGAAGAAAGATGGGGTATCTCCATGCTGGTTCTTTCACATTCCACTCTGAGGCTGAGCAAGTGGAACCTAGGTAAGAATCTGCCTTGTTCTTGACCATTGGGCTTGCTGGGAAAGCTGGTGTATATTGAGCACTTACTATGTGCCTAGGGCACTGTTATCCTTCTGCCCTCCCCCATTTCATTTTCTCCTCCAGCAGCCCTGTAAATTGATCGGGGATCACTTAACCCCAATTTACAGGTGAGGAATCTGTTTTCCCAACCCCTCCATCCCCTTAGAATCCAGTTTCCATTGCCAGGGAGCCTCAGGCAAGATCATTTAGACCTCTGTGCCCTTGGGGGTTCTTGTTTGAAGATGAGGTAGGAAGAAAGGGACCTCAAGGATCTATGTTCCTGGGTGCCCGACTTCTGTAGAGGAGGCAAATTCAGATGCATCTATTTTAGGGGTGCAGACACCGTGGGGGGGGGGAGCTATGGACAAAGGACAAAGCCCTTTGGCCCTAACCGGTCTCAGAGGGTTTTCTGCAGGCTGTGCTGGGAAAGGACCAGAGACGAACGCTGCTCTGCAGAAAGCATGTGGCAGAGGCAGGGAAATTTGGGACAGTGAGGGAGAAGCAGAGGGCCAGGGTAGGCACCAAGGAGGCAACGCCAAGGGATCTCCTGCCTCTCTAGGTCTCCTGGGCCGCAGTGACGCTGCTGCTGCTGCTGCTACTGCTGCCGCCCGCGCTGCTGTCGCCAGGAGCGGCCGCACAACCCCTGCCCGACTGCTGTCGCCAGAAGACGTGCTCCTGCCGCCTCTACGAGCTGCTCCACGGTGCTGGCAATCATGCTGCTGGCATCCTCACGCTGGGCAAGCGGAGACCCGGCCCTCCGGGGCTCCAGGGTCGTCTGCAGCGCCTCCTGCAAGCCAATGGCAACCATGCGGCGGGGATACTGACCATGGGCCGCCGCTCAAGCACAGAACCAGCGCCTGGGGGAGCTTCTGGTATCTAAACGCCTTTTGGGGTACCTTTCTCAGCCCTCTCCCCTCTGTTCATCTGCAGAAAAGCAGTAATAAAGAGGAGCTTCTTCCTGTGCAGTGACTTGTCTCTGTTCTCTTGTACTCTGGCCAGTAATCCAGAGCTGGGAAGTCTTGGGGAAGGGGGTGTCTTTAGAAGGGGAATCTGTAGCCAGGCCTGTGACCCACCTGGGTGAGCAGATGTAGAAAGGCTGAACACAAGGAGTTAGAGAATAGGTAGTAGCGGACGGCCTGAGTTTGATCCTTGTCACTCCCATATGATTCCCAGTCCCTCGTTGGCCTGGAACTCCATATGATCCCCCCCACCCCCACCCCCCCGAGCCCTGTCAGGAATGATACCTGAGCAAGAATGATAGGCAGGAATAAGTTCTGAGCACAGCCTGGTGTGGTCCAAACCATGGCACTTCCATTGCCCCAGAGTCCCATATCCCTTCCTGGGACCCTGGGCTTGAGCAATGTTAGATCTGAAATTCTAGGGTAGGGGGTTTATAGAATGGACATGGGTGCCTCGAGAAGAAATTCATCTGTGCATGAGCAGAGGGTGGATGCAGACAGACAAATCCTGGTAGACTCCGTTAGCCCCTCTCACTGACTTCTGAGGGAGCAGGGGAAAGTAAGCTTAGAAAAGGAAGGGAGGGGCCTGGAGAGATAGCCTTTGCCTTGCAAACAGCCGATCCAGGACCAAAGGTGGTTGGTTCGAATCCCGGTGTCCCATATGGTCCCCCGTGCCTGCCAGGAGCTATTTCTGAGGAGACAGCCAGGAGTAACCCCTGAGCACCGCCGGGTGTGGCCCAAAAACCAAAAAAAAAAAGAAAGAAAGAAAGGAAGGAAGGAAGGAAGGAAGGAAGGAAGGAAGGAAGGAAGGAAGGAAGGAAGGAAGGAAGGAAGGAAGGAAGGAAGGAAGGAAGGAAGGAAGGAAGGAAGGAAGGAAGGAAGAAAGAAAGAAAGAAAGAAAGAAAGAAAGAAAGAAAGAAAGAAAGAAAGAAAGAAAGAAAGAAAGAAAGAAAGAAAGAAAGAAAGAAAGAAAGAAAGAAAGAAAGAAAAGAAAAGAAAGAAAAGGAAGGGAGATGTCTACGGCCATACCACCCTGAACGCGCCCGATCTTGTCTGATCTCGGAAGCTAAGCAAGGTCGGGCCTGGTTAGTACTTGGATGGGAGACCGCCTGGGAATACCGGGTACTGTAGGCTTAAAGAAAAAAAAAAAAAAAAGAGGGGCTGGCAAGGTGGCGCTAGAGGTAAGGTGTCTGCCTTGCAAGCGCTAGCCAAGGAAGGACCTCGGTTTGATCCCCCGGAGTCCCATATGGTCCCCCCCCCAAGTCAGGGGCAATTTCTGAGCGAGTAGCCAGGAGTAACCCCTGAGCATCAAACGGGTGTGGCTCGAAAAACCAAAAAAAAAAAAAAAAAAAAAAGGAAAAAAAGAAAAAAAAGAAAAGGAAGGGAGGGGGCCAGAGAGATAGCATGGAGGTAAAGCATTTGCTTTGCATGCAGAAGGTCAGTGGTTCAAATCCCGGCATCCCATATAGTCCCCTGAGCCTACCAGGAGCGATTTCTGAGCAACCCCTGAGCGCTGCTGGGTGTGAACCCCCCCCCAAAAAAAAAAAGAAAGGAAGAGAGGGGCTGGAGAGATAGCATGGAGGTAAGGCATTTGTCTTGCATGCAGAAGGATGGTGGTTCAAATCCTGGCATCCCATATGGTCCCCTGAGCCTGCTGGGGGTGATTTCTGAGCATAGAGCCAGGAGTAACCCCTAAGCTGCTGGGTGTGACCCCAAAACCAAAAATAAATTAATTAATTAATTAATTAATTTAAAAAAAGGGAAGGAGCTGAGCCAGGTGCAAAGACCTAGTACAGCAGGTAGGATATTTTCCTTGTATGTGGCCAACCCAGATTCAATCCCTGGTGCCATATCCCTGAATGCAGAGCAAGAAGGAAGTCCTGAGTACCTCCGGGTGTGACCTCACCCCACCCCACCCCCTAAAAAAGCAGGAAATTCAAGATTCACTATCAGTAGTCCAAAGAGGCTGCAGCCTCAAGCAGAGGGTGTGGAAAGCAGTGAAAAGCCAGAAAGGATAAGGCCTTGAAGGCTCCTCCCGACAGATAGGTTTTGCTCTGGTTCTCACTGGTGATCCGGACGCAGACATGAGGCAAGATTTTCGTGCTATTTTAGCCCAAAACAACTACTACCACTTGAACTGCCTCTCTGTTCCACCCCTCCAGCTCTTCTAAATGTGGCCTTGTTTGGAAATAGGGTTGTTATAGATGCAACAGGTTACATGTGATGAGGTCATCAGGCCTTAGGATGGGCCTCTGGTATAATATAAACAGTGCTTTCATACAAAGGGCTGGGAGGGGGAGACAGAAATCTGCACAGGGAGAACCCAAGTGAGCATAGAGGAAGAGTTGGGGTGATGCATCTATAACTTAAGGAACATTAACAAACCTCCTGAAAGGGGCTGAAGAGATAGTGTAGCAGAGAGGGTGCTTGCTTTAAATGCTGTCCTAGATTCAATTCTCAGCACCCCATATGGTCCCTCAAAATTCACCTGGATCACTCCTGGTAAGCCCTGAGCACCACGGGGTGTGCCCCCAAAATAAATAAATAAAATTTAAAAAATGTTAGATTTTTTTTTCTGTTTTGTTTTGGAGCCACACCTGGCTGTGCTCAGGGGTTACTCCTAGCTCTGACCTTAGAAATCGCTCCTGGCAGGCTTGGGGGATCATATGGGATGCCGGAGATCAAATCTGGGTCTGACCCAAGTCAGCCTCATTTAAAACAAACTCCCTACTACTTTTCCTCCCATTATCAATGATTTGAACTCTCGTTGGTAGCCAGAGAGCAACCACCCCAAGCCACTAGGCTCAAGTGCCTAAGAAACATACTGCTTTAGGATGGAAGCCTATGTGCTCGGCTTTTGCTTGCTGGCCTGGCTGGAGAAATGGAGCCAATCAAGCCAGGCTTTCTGATATTGCAAACTCCCTCTGCCCAGCTGGAAACAACCTTCCTTGGCTGCAGACTTGCCTCCAGCACGACTCCCACTTGAACAGCATCAGAGAGGAGAGCTGAATCTAGACTATAGGAAAAGAGAGAATAAGGGAGATAGCTCCCCCAACTTGTTAAATTATAACAAAAGGAGATAAAAACATATTAGCTCCATTTTATAGATGAGGAAAATGAATCTGGGAGAGGTAAAGTGACAGAGCCTGAATGCTTTCTCCAGTGCCTTCTCAGAGTCCAGCCCCAATTTTCCGACAGATTCTGAAGCAACACTAAGCTTTTAACCCTTGTTTGTTTTGGGGCCTTATTCAACCAAGCTCAAGACTTACTCTTGGCTCTGTGTTCAGAGATCATTTTTGGCAGGGCTCAGGAGACCATATGGGAACCCAAAAATGGAACCCAGATTTGTCGCCCACAAGGGAAGCACACAACCGGGCCATATTATTGCTCCAGCCCCAGTGTCTTTATTTTATTTTATTCTATTTTATTTGGGGGAGCTCAGGACTTACTCCTGACTTTGCACTTAGGAATCAATCCTGGCAGTACTGGGGGCACTATATAGGATACGAGGACTCGAATTCTGCTCGACTGCCTACCTGCAAGCCAAGCACCCCCACTCTGCTGCTATACTCTCCCACCAGCTGGCCCCAAGTCTAGTCCAGTGTGGAGCTCGTGTCATCGCACGCTTGAGCCCAGAGATCTATCTATCTAGGGGTGCTTGAAAATACCGGCAGGCGGCAATAAAGAACTCCCCAGCTTCCCAAGCAAGCGTGGGCGTGGGCGGCGCGGGGAAACCCTTGGGGTGGAGCCTGCAGGAGCCCTCCTCCTGGGGGGGGGGGGTGAAAACCACGCGTGGGGGTGTGTCCTCCGGCAAGCCCAACCCCGTCTCTTCATCCCAGGGCTCCGGGTGGGCGTGTCCCCAAGTGTCTCCAGGAGAGACACGCGTGGGCTGCCCCCCCACCCGCTCCCCTCTGGGAGGAGGCACCCAGGGAGGGGTGCGGGTGTCGCTGGCGGCCCCTCCCCGTGCGGGGCCACGTGGCGGGCGCGGGCCAAGCCCTGGGGAAAGAACCTGGCCCGTGGGGAGATTTGGGGGGGCGGTGGGCATCGAGGCAGACAGGCGGCACCGAGCAGAGTTGCAGGTTTCCTGGCTGGCACAGAGAGAGACGGCGGGCGGCCGGCGGTGGAGGCAGGAGGGAGGGGAGGAGGCAGGCGGGCGCATGGGGCGCCCCGGCCCCGCCGGCAGCGTGCCCCCTCCGGCCCGGCCGGGCTGAACGCCCCCCAAGCCCACCCCACCCCACCCCACCCCTCTTGCGCCAAGCCTCGAACCTGCTGCTCCCCCCCGAGGCCATGCCGGTCATGAAGGGGTTGCTGGCCCCGCAAAACACCTTCCTGGACACCATCGCCACCCGCTTCGACGGCACGCGTAAGTGGGGCGGAGTGGGGGTCCAACTGGGGACCCCAAGTCTCCTCGGGGCTCCTGGATCGGGTGGGATGGATGGGTGAGAGCAGGGATCTGAGCGTCTCTCTAGGAAGTTCCGAAGCTGCGGTAAAGGATTGGGAGCTGCTGAGCATCCTGCTAAACAAGGGGAGGCGAACCTGGGGGAAGAACCTGGGCTGAGGGGGACTGGTAGGGGGTCTAGGTTGGAGCGTTGGGAGGTGGGGAAGCCAGCCAGCAATACGGGGAGACACATGGGGAGCGGTAGGACAGGAGGGCATCTGGCACTTGCAGGTGGGACAGCAAGGTGGGGGAACCTGCTTCCAATGCGCTCCAGCATTCTTGCATTGCCCCCAAAAATATAACAGGAGGGGGAAATGCTTAGACTTTGCTAGCTTTGGTGAGGAGGGGGCTCCTCGGTGTTGAGTGTGTGTCTGCCTTACCAGGGGAAGTGGGGACAGTAGGAGGACAGGATGCCAGGAGAGGGGGGGGAAAGTCCCAGCCCGCCCACCACCACCACCACCACCACCAAGGCGCGGGTTCTAACTTCAGCACCACGGACAGCCGCAGCCCTCCGTCCCGGCTTCCTAGCTTTCTCCCGCTCTGCAGCCCTGGATCCCGGGATCACCCCCTCGCCCTCTTGGGTCCAACCTAGCCAGGGGCTGCGAAGTGGAGAGGAGCCAGTGCGAGAGCAGAAACCTGCCCCTGGGGCCCTCACGCACTCCCCGCCCCCCCACACCTCCCTTGTTTCCATAGCGCCCATCACCCGGGTAACGGGCCTTGGGATGGGAGAAGGAGACTGCTGCCCAAGGCCCAGCACCTCTCAGGCACCTCGGCATCCCCGTTAGCCTCTCCATCCCACAAACCCTCACCTCTTTCTCTCTCTCTGTCTCTCTCTGTCTCTCTCTCTCTCTCTCTTTCTCTCTCTCTCAGAGGTGGCTGTGAGACAGGCCTCACTCCCTCAACCAAGCCTGTCCCTGGATGACCTACAGATTTCCCCCACTACCACCCCTGAAGCTTCACTTTTGCAGGTGGAGGGAGTCAGCTAAAGTTCTGCTCATGGGGTTGCTGGAGCTCTGGCTGCATTACCCCATTTTGTCTGATTTGAGCACTGGGAACCGAGCCTGGGGCATTTGTTCCGGGCTGCTAGACTGAGCCCTTTCTTAGAAGGCAGAGAGTCAGGATCCCCAGCATGGTCTCTCCCCCACCCAGGAGCTGTGTGAATTTGAGTCCTCTCTGGCTCTAGGATGCCCATCCGTGAAATGGGTGTGATATCAGCAGAATCTGCCCTGTCCACTTCTGGGCAGGCTGACAAGGCAGCTCTGGGGGTGCATGGAAAGGACATGGGAGTATCAATTCCCTTTCTCAGTGCAGCTGACCCTCTGTGCCCCCCAGACTTGTTCTCCCCAAATAACTCATGGAGCTGCAGCAGCCCTCCAGTGAGGGAGCTAAAGCATTCCCCACTTTGCAGTGCCTCAACCAGGGCCCAGAAACTTTGTCCTACTTGCCCAAGGTCACACAGCCAGAAAAGGGAGGGCGGTGTGCAGGAATCTAGGCTCTTACTCACCAGCTATGCTGCCTCCTACAGTCATCACTCAGAGATAAGGGGATGGGTCACATGACTCTTAGGGATTCCTGCTCCAAACCCCTCTTAATATCTCTGTCCTCATTCTGGTCCAGCCCCTGAGTCTTTGAGGTCCTGGGCTTTGTCTGCTGACTCTGAAGGGCATCCAGGAAACACAGGGAAGCTTAGGTGGCTTTAAGCTTCTGGCTCTGGCAATTCTAACCATAGCTGGGGGAGGCACTGCCCACCAGGAAGCTCAGACTTGATCTGACCTTGACCTCTTCTTCTTACAGACAGTAACTTCCTGCTGGCCAATGCACAGGGCCCCCGGGGCTTTCCCATCGTCTACTGCTCCGACGGCTTCTGTGAGCTCACAGGCTACGGCCGCACCGAGGTCATGCAGAAAACCTGCAGCTGCCGTTTTCTCTATGGCCCTGAGACCAGCGAACCGGCCCTGCAGAGGCTCCACAAGGCCCTGGAGGGTCACCAGGAGCACCGAACTGAGATCTGCTTCTACCGCAAAGATGGTGAGAGGCGCTGGCCCACCTCGCAGCCCTGTTCAGACTCTAGGCCACTCTCAGAGTTCTCTCAGCATCACAGAGATCTATGTGGGTCCCTGGCCTGCCACAAGTTGACTGACACTGAGCGTATCCCTGATGTTCTCTGGTCTTTGATTGCTGACTTAACACCTGGGGTCCTTTTGTGCTTCACGTGTGTGCAAAGGGCAAAGAGAGGCTCAATAACCAAGCATCAGCTTTGCATGCAGAAGGCCCGGGTTCTGTCTGGTTCTGTGACACACACACACACACACACACCCCAAACACAGCTGGGAGCAATTTCTAGGCAATAGCCAAAAACCAAAGCAAAGCAAAACAAAACAACCTCTAGCTGGAGTGATAGTACAGCAGTAGGGCATTTGCCTTGCATGCAGCCGACCTGGGATGAATCCGGGTTCAATCCCTGGCATCCCATATGGTCCCCCGAGCCTGCCAGGAGTGACTTCTGAGCACAGAACCAGGAGTAACCTTTGAGTGCTGCCAGATCTGGCCCCAAAACAAAATAAAACAAAAAAACTATTTAAGGGCTAGAGCAATAGGGTAATTGCTTTGTATGCAGCCAATCCAGGACGGACCACGGTTCAATTCCCAGCATCCCATATGGTCTCTCAAGCCTGCCAGGAGTGACTTCTGAGTCAGAGCCAGGAGTAACCCCTGAGCGCCAGTAGGTGTGATCCAAAAACAACCAAAGAAAACTTATTTGTTTGTTGTTTAATTTTTAGGCCACACCTGGCAGCAGCAGTGCACAGGGTTCACTTCTAGCAGGATTTAGGGGAATACATGTGGTGCTGGGGATGGAACCTGGGTTAGCCACATGTGCAAGGCAAATGTCCTACCCACTGTACTATCTCTCTGGCTGTTGCAAATCAATCTCTGCTGAACTCCTTGACTCTGTCTAAGATGTAGGAGTGGGGGGGGGTTGGGGCTGCTCCAGCCCACCTCAGCATCCCTCTCCCCACAGGCTCAGCATTCTGGTGCCTCCTGGACATGATGCCGATCAAGAACGAAATGGGGGAAGTCGTGCTTTTCCTCTTTTCCTTCAAGGACATCACTCAGAGTGGGGGCCCAAGTCTGGGCCCCCCGGGGCTCCACGGAGACAGTAATCATGGTAACTGGGAGAAGATGGAGGGTGGTGAGGGTCATGAGTGTCTTGAGGTTCTTGCTTAAGACCATTTAAGACTTGCCCCTGCAAAGCCTCCTGAGCCATGACCCCACTTGACTCCATGCTTTCTCCCCAGAAAACTCCCTTGGCAGGAGAGGAGTCAGTTCAAGGCTTCGCTCGGCCAGGAGGCAGAGTCGAACGGTCCTACACCGCCTCACTGGCCACTTTGGACGTCGGGGCCAGGGAGGCATGAAAACCAACAATGTGAGTCCCCTCCACACCCACAGCACTGCGCCTCCCCCCTGCACTTCTTGTTCCAATCGAGCTCCCAGTTCATCTCTCAGTGCCTCTCTCTAGCCTCTAGGGGGTCACACACACGCTTCCAAAAACCACTGCCCCCACTTCTCCTGTCACCACTCCCTTTGCAGCCCTGTAATGAGCCCTTTGTTGTGACTATCATAGGATAGTGCTCTAGTGACAATGGCATCTCTAGATGATGGGCAAACTTCATGGTGAGTCCTGAGGAAAGCCCTCTCTTAGGGTGTGGAATCTTGCCATGAAAAGTTCATTTTCCACTGTCACTCCTCAGACCTCAGTGAAGTGGAGGTTTGAGTCTGACTCTCTGTAATAGTCTTTCAGGGCTACAGAGCATAATAGGATGAGTTTGCCAGCCTTCCTCTGCACCCCCTGGGAGAGACCTGCTCCCCATGGGGCACCCAGATCCCAAGAGGAACTTGAGCAAAGACTTAGTGACCTAGAGGCCAAAGAGATAGTACAGTGGGTAGGTTCTTTGCTTTGTATGCTACTGACCTGGGTTTGATCCATGATACCCCATATGGTCCTCAGAGTGCATCTTGAGTCCATACCTGAGTGCAGAGAGTCAGAATGTGTTCCACAAACCAAGAAAAACCCTGAGTACAGACGGATACGCCCCACAAATCAAGACCAAAAAAAAAAAAGAGTGATAGACTCATTGACCTTCTCAAGAAGGCTTGTCTCAGTTTGCTTGTCACAGTTTGCTTGTGCTTTTTACATACCCACCGTGAAACTTGATTGATTCTGTTTGACTTTTTGTTTGTTTGTTTGTTTTTGGGCCACATCTGGCAGTGCTCAGGAGTTACTTCTGACTCTGCACTCAGAAATCGCTCCTGGCAGGCTCTGGGGACCATATGGGATGCCAGGAATCAAACCTAGGTCCATCTCGGGTCAGCCTCGTGCAAGGCAAACGCCCTACCCATGTGCTATCTCTCTGGCCCAGAAACTTGATTGATTCTGAAGCATACTGTAGTAATGCTTGGCACCGCTGCTCCTGTCTCCTAGTCTGGTCTCAGGATGTGCCCACCCCACATCTCCCTGCCCCCCCAACCTCTGTCTCTCTTTTCTCCAAGTGTTCCCAACTGCTACCCTCTTCCTGCAGAATGTCTTTGAACCAAAGCCATCAGTGCCTGAGTACAAAGTGGCCTCCGTGGGGGGCGCCCGCTGCCTCCTGCTCCACTACAGTGTCCCCAAGGCTGTCTGGGATGGCCTCATCCTCCTGGCCACTTTCTACGTCGCCGTCACCGTCCCCTACAATGTCTGCTTCTCAGGGGACGACGACACGCCAATCACATCACGGCACACTCTCGTCAGTGACATCGCAGTGGAGATGCTCTTCATCCTGGGTCAGATTCTCTGCTGGGGGTGGGGACCCCCATCATTGCTGGGCTTGGGCTCCCTGACCTGTATCCCCAGCCCTAGAACCTTCAGCATTTTCCCACACCAGAACCTCCCATTTCTGCCTCACGCTCTATTTTGGGTTAGTTCCAGTTGCCCAACCTTCTCAGGCCATGGCCCCCAACTAACAGCCTCTTGCACCTCCATTCCCTCCAGATATCATCTTGAACTTCCGCACCACCTACGTGTCCCAGTCTGGCCAGGTGGTCTCGGCACCTCGCTCCATTGGCCTACACTACCTGGCTACCTGGTTCTTTGTCGACCTAATTGCTGCTTTGCCTTTCGACCTGCTTTATGTCTTCAACATCACAGTGGTAAGTGACTCTGGAACCACTTGCCCCCCAAATGCCCTCCTAAGCTGCAGCACCTACCAACAGAGAAACCCCAGCCCAAGTGCACAGCCCTTCCCGCTGACCCTTCTTCGAACAGCTGTGGGCAATTGCTATGGCTGGAACCCTGTACTTGAAACCCAGAAGGCCTGGGAGGGCCTACACTCCTGGGGAGCTCAACTCCCCATCTCCAAAGGAAGCACAGACAAACGAGAAGCTAACTAGGGCTACCAGGGCGGCACTGGTCGGCTGCCAAGTGAGTGGTAACTTTTCACATTTTTAATTAACAAACAACCGATGAGCATTTAGCTGTCTGCAGAGCAGAGTGGTGCCTGGTCATTGTGGGAAAGGGGACAAAATCCAGTACCCCAACAGCAAAGCTGGTGAGGAGGTGGGACAGCTGGAGAACAGGGAAGGAACAGACGAGATGAATGGGGTAGAAATAAGGGCCTGGGCATTGCAGTGATTTGGGGAGATGCCCAAACTTTGCTGACCTTGGAATTCCAGACTAGAAGTTGGACTAGAATAGGGTTAGAATGCAGAGAAATGGTGGGAAATCCAGCCAGCACCTGGGAGGTGTCTGGGAAGGCTCTGGAAGGAGAGGAGACTGTAGCTCATCGACAGAGGGGGTTTAGCTGGCAAGAGATGAGGAGAGAGTATACTTGGGGGGAGCATAGTAAGCCCAGACAAAGAGGGAGACACTGGGGTGGGTTTGAGGCTAAATGCCAGGGTCTAGGTCCTCCCAGTTCTTAGGACTTTGGGGGCCACCTGGATGTGCCCTGAGGGTCAGCTGGGCACCTGGTGGGCACAGAATCTTTTCAGATTTAGGATGAGGGAGCCCCACCTGTGTCCCCAGACCCCCTTGGTGGTTGGGTGGGGAGGTGGGGAGCAGCTTCCCGCCTGCTCCTCTCTCTGCCACACTCAGCTATAGCGGGAAACCACCTACACGCAGCCCGATTTAACTAGCCGCCAACGGGCTGTGGGCCTCCTCTCCTGGCTGTGTACACGTGTGTGCAAGCTCCCACACACGTGCGTGTGTGTGAGTGTGTGTGTGTGCGTGTGTGTGTGTGTGTCCTGTCCAAGCAGGGACCCCCCACCCCCAGAGTGCAGCCCTCCACCCGCCAATGCCAGACTGTGTTAGCCTGGCGGACAGCTGTCATGAGAGTTGCAGAGCGCCCCCTGTCGCTCCTCCTAGGCATTTCTCCCTCTCCTGGTTTCCCCCCCCCCCCCCAATTCTTTCTTGCTTGCCTTCTTTTTTTTTTGCCACACCCAGCAGTGCTCAGAGTTTACTCCTGGCTTTGCTTTCAGGGATCACTTTTGGTGTGGCTCAAGGGACCATTTGGTATGGCAAGGGATTGAACCTGGGTCTACCGCGCAAAGAAAATTCCCTACCTGCTGTAGTAGGGTTCTGGCCCATCCCTGTAGGATTCTTTACAGTTCCTTCTGTTCTTACACAGGCCTGATCACATAGAAACCTCACAATAACCACTTCAGGCCAGCTGTTTTTTCATTTCTTTCTTTCTTTTTGGGTTTGGTTTTTGGGTCACATCCGACAGTGCTCAGAGGTTACTTCTGGCTCTACGCACAGCAATCACTCCTGGCAGGCTCGGGGGACAATATGGGATGCCGGGCTTCAAACCACCATCTGTCTGCATGCAAGGCAAACGCCCTACCTCCATGCTATCTCTCTGGCCCCCTCTCTTCTTAATTTTTTTTTGTTTTGTTTCTTTGGGCCACACCCAGTATTGCTCAGGGGTTACTCCTGGCTAGCTGCTCAGAAATAGCTCCTGGCAGGCACGGGGGACCATATGGGACACCGGGATTCAAACCAACCACCTTAGGTCCTGGATCGGCTGTTTGCAAGGCAAACGCCACTGTGCTATCTCTCCGGCCCCTCTTCTTAATTTTTAACTTTTTTTGTGTGTGGGGGGGTCACACCCAGCAGCGCTCAGGGGTTACTCCTGGCTCTATGCTCAGAAATTGCTCCTGGCAGGCTCAGGGGACCATATGGGATGCCAGGATTCAAACCACCGACCTTCTGATTGCAAGGCAAACGCCTTACCTTCATGCTATCTCTCTGGCCCCAACTTTTTTTTTCAATTGGGAGAATTGGCAGTCACATCCAGTAGTATTCAGGGGCTACCCTGGTTCTGTGCTCAGGGAGTGCTACTGGTGAGGCCTGAAAGACTATGTGGTACCAAGGATGGAACATTGGCTGGCTACATGCAGGCAAGTACCTTAACTCTGGTGCTATGTCTCTGGCTTGATTTCCCCTATTTTTAGAGGTATCTGCAGGTTAAGTGACTTAATGAATCACAGCTAGCAACAGTAAGCAGGAAATTTGAACCAGGTCTGCAGCATCCTGGTCCAGTTCCTTTCCACATACCATCATCTTTAGAGGAATCTAGGACATTTGACTAGAAGGTCTGACTGAAAGAACTATGGGGAGAGATGCTGGGGGTGGCTGGAGACTGAGCAAAGGGAATAAATGAGCAGGCACTGAAAAAAGCCAGGCTGGAACATTCTGTTCCAAGGAGGAAAAGAGGGTCCCAAGGGAAAGGGTCCTGGTGGCAGTGAATTGGTGGAAGCCTTTAAGTACCCAAGTTTAGAGTCAGGAGTTGTGCATTTAGGGCCCCTATGGAGGGCCTATGTGGGTGAATCAAGAACACCCCATTTCCAGTTCCTTCAGTCGGGGCTGACTGGGGGTGTTTCTGGAGGACCTTCCCATCTGTTCTCCTGGGACTACTCGAGGGCCCCACCTAGAGGACTGGCCTGCTCCTCATTTTTAGGAAGTGTTAGCTGCAGCAACAAGGCAATGCGCCCTTGGTAGCTGATGCTCACAGGCCTTTGCAAGGTTCAGCCAGCCCTGTGGGTCCTGCCAAAGGCTGAGGCTCACATCCACGCTCCTCTGTTTCCCTCCACATTTCAGCACCAGCCTTTCTCCTGCAGCTGGTCTGCATAGGAAAGACCCCTGACCTTCCCAGGTCTGCTCTTCCAGACTCTGGTACTCTGGGGAATCAGGAATAATTTCCACAGTGCCTCCTCATACATGGGACTCCAGGGTCAGGGTAAGGCATGTATTATGCCTCCCCTGCCTCTGACCAGGGCTTGCTCTTATCTACTCCTGGTGCTACGAGGCATCATGGCACAGAGTAAGCTGCCATCAGAGTTCTGCATTGTCTGTGTGACCTTGAGCAACTCACTAGTCTCTATGACCTTGGCTTACGCAACTGCAAATGAGGTGCCATGATGGTCAGTGGCCTGTAGGCAGATTGTTGTGGCATTTTCTTTCCAGTTAGAATGACAAGGAGTCAGAGAGATAGGACAGCAAGGAAGCTGTCCAGCCTTGCAAGTGGCTGACCCAGGTTTTATAATAGTTCCCTAAGCAGGGCCAGAGTGATAGGGGCTGGAGTGATAGTCCAGTAAGTAGGTGTTTAACTTGCATGTGGCTGACCTGAATTCAATCCCCAGAATCCCATATAGTCCCCTGAGCACCATCAGAAGTAATACGTGGGAGCCGGAGAGATAGCATGGATGTAAGGCATTTGCTTTGCATGCAGAGGGACAGTGGTACAAATCCCGGCATCCCATATGGTCCTCCGAGTCTGCCAGGAGTGACTTCTGAGCGTAGAGCCAGGAGTGATCCCTGAGCGCTGTGACCCAAAAACAAAACAAAACACACAGACAAATAAACAAAAAAACAACAACAACAGAAGTAACGTCTGAGTTCAGAGCCAGGAATAATCCCTGAGCATCGCTGGTTGTCTCCTTCACTCCCCCCTAAAAAATAACGCCCTGTGAATCACCAGAAGTGACCCCTTGACTCAGTAGTCAGTCTCTCAAGAGTAGAAATGTTTTTCCTGCTGCCCCTGCACACCCCCACATACCCACTGCAGAGGGCTGGGCCAGGTAGGAAGACTTGGAAGCATGTGCCTCTGACTTCCCCATGCCTTTCCTCAGACCTCCCTGGTGCACCTGCTGAAGACGGTGCGATTACTGCGGCTGCTGCGACTGCTGCAGAAGCTGGAACGGTACTCCCAGTGCAGTGCCGTGGTGCTCACATTACTCATGTCCGTCTTTGCACTCCTCGCCCACTGGATGGCCTGCATTTGGTACGTCATCGGGCGCCGAGAAATGGAGGCCAACGACCCGCTGCTCTGGGACATCGGTGAGCCACCAACCCCGGGTTTTCTCCAGACTCTGCCCCACAGCTGATGCCTCCAGCTATGCTCATGCCCATCCTTCCCCAGGCCACTCTTCCACCAACAGACATATATATAGTTCCTGCCTCAGGAACTTACTGAGGATCAGGGCTCCCACCGAGACTAGGATGGGGGTCCTGGCTGGCCTCGCAGGTCTAGCAGGGGAAGGAATTCAGTGACAATCAGTGCATGGTGTGTGGCACAATCTTATGGTGCAGGACGAAGGTGGGTGTAGGGTAGGGGCAGGCAAAGCAATACCCCAGTGGCTCCTTACTGCTCTCATTACAGGGTGCACCCTGTCCATATCCTCTAGAGTTCTGCAGCTCTCTCTGCTCCTGCCTCCACACTGGCCTCCCTGCAGAACTCAGGATAGGGAGGCTGCTGGAGGAGGAGATGATGCTCAGAGGTTATTCCTGGCTCTGAACTCAGGAGTTACTCCTGATGGTGCTCAGGGGATTATAGGATTCTGGGGTAGAGCAAAAGTCTTGTGCACAAGAAGCCTTGAGTTTGGTTCTGTACCCTAAAGAGGAAAAATCAACCCAGAGCTTAGGGTGCTCTGGTCTGACTCTGCTCATGTTCTCTCTGGATGCCTCTCCCTGTATTCCCTTCCCCATAAAAATCACCTTCCGGGGCCTGGAGAGATAGCACAGCGGTGTTTGCCTTGCAAGCAGCCGATCCAGGACCAAAGGTGGTTGGTTCGAATCCCGGTGTCCCATATGGTCCCCCGTGCCTGCCAGGAGCTATTTCTGAGCAGACAGCCAGGAGTAACCCCTGAGCACCGCTGGGTGTGGCCCCCTCCAAAAAAAAATCACCTTCCCTCCCTCCTTTTAGACCTCCCTCCTTCCTTTTCTTCCTTCTTCCCTTCCTTCCTTTTTTTTTCCTTTTTCTTCCTTCCCTCCCTCCCTCCCTCCCTCCCTCCCTCCCTCCCTCCCTCCCTCCCTCCCTTCCTTCCTTCCTTCCTTCCTTCCTTCCTTCCTTCCTTCCTTCCTTCCTTCCTTCCTTCCTTCCTTCCTTTCTTCTTTCCTTCCTTAACTAGCAGTGCTCAGGGATTATTCCTGAAGTGGCTCAGGGGACCATATGGGGTACCAGGGTTGAACCTGGGTCAACTATGTGCAAGGCAAGAGTCCTGTCCACTATTTCTCTGGGCCTTTATTCCTTACAGTTTTAACTCCAATTTTCCTTTCTAAGGAAGACATGCAAGAACTTTAGCCCTCCCCGGACCAGGCCGGCTCTCCCTGACCTCTCACTGTTTCTAAGACACCATCTGGTTCCTTTCAATCACTCACTTATCTTATAGGTGTCAAGGGACAGTGTCTGGTGGACAGAAGTGTTAGTCTTTGGAGGGGAGTCAAGAGAATAGAGAGTGGGAGGGGGCTGACCAGGCAGTAGTGAGAGACTTGGTACCCCATAACTTTAGCTGACACCAGTCTCCAGTGGGGAGCCGCGGGCCACTCCCTGCATGTACTGAGTCAGTGGATGCAAACCACCCCTCCCTTTGTCAACACTTGCTAAGGTCAAGTATGGGAAGTCCAGGGAACTGTGGCCCTTCCGCAGCCCTGTCTCCTTCCATCCTTCCCTCTGCCCAGGCTGGTTGCATGAGCTGGGCAAGAGACTGGAGGTGCCCTACGTGAACGGCTCTGCCGGCGGCCCATCCCGGCGCAGCGCCTACATCGCGGCGCTCTACTTCACCCTGAGCAGCCTCACCAGCGTGGGCTTCGGCAACGTGTGCGCTAACACAGATGCGGAGAAAATCTTTTCCATCTGCACTATGCTCATAGGCGGTGAGATTGGACTCCTGCACCCATGCCCGGGGACCCCTGGTGTCCTTCAGCCTGCACTTCATGCACCAGTTGTTTTCTCAACTCTTAGCACATGCTGGCCTTTGGGGTGTCCCACAAAGAGGAGTGCCCTCTTGCCAAGGGAATGGGAAAGTCAAGTCTTAGGGAGAGGGGTAAGAAGATGCATTTTTGGGGCCAGGAAGGTGGCGCTAGAGGTAAGGTGTCTGCCTTACAAGTGCTAGCCAAGGAATGGACCGCGGTTCCATCCCTCCGAGTCCCATATGGTCCCCCCAAGCCAGGGGCGATTTCTGAGCACATAGCCAGGAGTAACCCCTGAGCGTCAAACGGGTGTGGCCCAAAAACCAAAAAAAAAAAAAAGATGCATTTTTGTTTGTTTGGATTTGTTTGTTTTCTATTTTTGATCTTTGGGCCACAACTGGCAAAGCTCAGGGGTTACTCCTGGCTCTGAGCTCAGAAATCGCTCCTAGGATGCCGGGTCTCGAACCTAGGTCCTTCCCTGGTCATCCTCGTGCAAGGCAAATGCTATCACTACAGCCCAAGAAGATGCATTTTCTGACCTGAGTGAGCAACAAGCACCAGTGGGTGTGCACGAGCCTGCTGGCATGTCAGGAAGCTAGAGCTACCCAGGACAGTGCAGGGCAGGGTCGGGGTGCAGGGGGGACAGCTCCCTTGACCCACTGCTGCCTGGCTCGCTGCAGCGCTGATGCATGCCGTGGTGTTCGGCAATGTGACGGCCATCATCCAGCGCATGTACTCCCGCCGCTCGCTCTACCACAGCCGCATGAAGGACCTTAAGGACTTCATTCGTGTGCACCGCCTGCCAAGGCCGCTCAAACAGCGCATGCTTGAGTACTTCCAGACCACATGGGCCGTCAACAGCGGCATCGACGCCAACGAGGTAGGACCCGCTGTTCTGGGGCGGCAGTGTCGGCGAGGGTGTGTGTGTTAGGGAAGTCTGCCTCCCTAAGTTGGTTTTTTTTGTTTTGTTTTGTTTTGTTTTGTTTTGTTTTGTTTTGTTTTGTTGGGAGGGCCACATACCACTGCATCAGGGCTTACTCCTGGCGGTGCAGGGGGTCCAACTGGGGTGTTGAGGATCAAACCCAGTCAGCCAAGTGCCCTACCTACTGTACTATTTCTCTTGCCCCTTTGCACTGAGTTCGAACAGGAAATCTGGGGGGCTCATAGAGTAGATGAGCTATTCATAGAAGCACTCACTCACTCAACTCCAACTCCCATTTTTGGGTGGGGAGGCCAGAGTTACTCCTGACTCTGGGCTCAGAAATCACTCCTGGGGCTGGAGAGATAGCATGGAAGTAAGGCGTTTACCTTGCAAGCAGAAGGTCAGTGGTTCGAATCTTGGCTTCCCATATGGTCCCCTGAGTTTTCCAGGAGCGATTTCTGAGCATTGAGCCAGGAGTAATCCCTGAGCACCACGGGGTGTGATCCAAAAACAAAAACAAAAGAAAAAGAAAAAAAGGAAATCACTCCTAATTCCGAGCCCATAGCCAGGAGTGACCCTGAGCATCAACGGGTGTGGCCCCTAAACAAAATAAAACAAGAAATCACTTCTGAGCAATAGCACAGAGGCAGGGCATTTGCCTTGCATGCTACTGACCCAGGACGGACCTAAGTTCAATTCCTAGCATCCCATATGGTCCTCCAAGCCAGGAGCGACAACTGAGCGCTTGAATAGAGGTTCATCCTGGGTCGGCTGCGTGCAAGGCAAACTTCCTACCACTGTATTATCTCTCCGGCCCCCAAACTCCCTTTTCTGTGACTAGCATATGGATGCTGGAAGGGAGCTCTGGCCTTAGTGAATACCAGGCTCTCTAGGGTCACTCTTTCTAGAGCTCCTGCCTTGGTCTAGCCTCCATACTGGGCCCAAGGCCCCATGATGATTGCATCCAGCCCTTGCCTCAGACCCCAGATGGGGGAGGCAGATGAACCAGCAGGCAGGGGTAGGACTGGACTGGAAGTGGTAGGAGAGACAGGTCCTTGGTGTGTCTGAGTGTAGAGGTGGGAGGTGGCACAGAGGACAAGCATTGGAAAGGACAAGGTGAACTGCCAGACGCCCCTATCAGGCAGAAGGAGCAGTAGGAAAATTCGAGTGGGTTGTCTTGGGAAAGAGGGTGAGATTAGGTTACTGAGAGTGGTCATGAGCCCTGCCTTAGTCCCATCAGGGAGGGATTGGGGAGAGGTTTAGGGAGAGCCAACAAACAGGGAGGTGACAGATCCAGCTCAGGAGTGTTTTTTTTTTTTTTTTTTTTTTTTTTTTTTTTTTTTTTTTTTTTTTTTGGTTTTTGGGTCATACCCGGCTGCGCTCAGGGGTTACTCCTGGCTGTCTGCTCAGAAATAGCTCCTGGCAGGCACGGGGGACCATATGGGACACCGGGATTTGAACCAACCACCTTTGGTCCTGGATCGGCTGCTTGCAAGGCAAACACCTCTGTGCTATCTCTCCGGGCCCAGGAGTGTTTTTTGAATTAAATGTTTGCCTAAGCTTACTTACTCCCAGCTCTGTGCTCAGGGAATCATATGAGGTGCCGAGGATAGAACCAGAGTTGGCTATAGGCAAGACAATGCTTTCATCCCTGTATGGCCCTTGTATTTAGATTTTTTTTTTTTTTTGGTTTTTGGGCCACACCCTGCAGCACTCAAGGGTTACTCCTGACTCTGTGCTCAGAAATCACTCTTGGCAGAAATGGGGGATCATATGGGATGCTAGGATTTAATCTGCCATCGGTCCTGTGTTGGCCACTTGCAAGGCAAACACACTACAGCTGTGCTATCTCTCAGACCCCAGATTTTTATTGGGGGAGAGGGTTAGGCCACACCTGGCATTGCTCAGGGATTAGTTACTCTTGGCAAAACACCTTACCGCTGTTCCACTGTACAGGACCCTGAATTTAGTTTTTTATGATACAAAAATTTTAGCCTAGGGCCCAATGAGATGGATAGTATAGGGTGAAAGCACTTGCCTTGTATGTGGCCTGTCCCCAGTAGGATCCCCCAGCACTACAGGCTCCCCTAGCATATGCATAGCCCCAACTTAAGGCTGGGAAGTGACTTGTGCTGAAGGAGCCATGTCTGAGAGCAGTGGGCATGGGATTTAGTGACCAGCTAGTTGCAGGAAAGCTGAAAGACTTCCACTGCCTGACTTGGGCCAAGGGATAGGTTGACAAAATCACAGGAGGAAGACTGGAGACACTTTTGGGGGTGAAAATGAGCATCTCTGGGTGGGCCATGACGAGGCTAGAGACACAAGTCTTTCCTGAGGTGATCTCTGGGCTCAGAACAAGTGGCAGGGTAATGGCCTGTTGCTGTGTTGCAGGAAGAATGTGGAAACTGAGAAGAAAACCATGGGCAGAGGCAGAGGAGGGAACATCTGGGAAGAACCTGGGGAAGGAGCAATTGCAGAGGTGGAGAGGAAGGGGGGGCTGAAGGTGCATCTACCTGTGAGAGGCCGCCATCAGATGAGGAGGGCCTGGGGCTGGGATATAGTACAGTGGATAGAATACATGCATCTGATCAGGTTCGTTCCAGTCCTGGCATAACATGGTCTAAAAGGTGCTGCCCTAAAAACCCCTGAGCATCACAAGTATGGCCTTGGTACAGGGCCCAAGCAGCACTGTGTTCAAAGGCTGTTGCATTGAACCATTGGTCTGGTCAGCTGAGAACTGCTCATGGGACCCCTCTGTTTAACACTGGGAAGACCCCCCCATAAAAACCCAGATGAACCTTAAATATGGCCCTAGTTCTAGTGTAATGCTGCATTCTCAGGTGGGGACACTGAGGCCCAGAGAGAGAAAACAAATTGCTCAGGTGCCACAAGACAGAGAGTGAGGAGCAGAGCTGACTTCATTTTTTTTTTTTTTTTTTTTTTTTTTTTTGGTTTTTGGGCCACACCCGGTAATGCTCAGGGGTTACTCCTGGCTATGTGCTCAGAAGTTGCTCCTGGCTTGGGGGACCATATGGGACACCGGGGGATCGAACCGGTCCGTCCAAGGCTAGCGCAGGCAAGGCAGGCACCTTACCTTTAGCGCCACCGCCCGGCCCCAGAGCTGACTTCTAATATCCAGACTCCTTCTTGAAAGTTGAGCCATTACATCCTTGTGTGTATTTATAGGGAGAGGGGCAGGCGTGTGTGTGTGTGTGTGTGTGTGTGTGTGTGTGTGTGTGAGAGAGAGAGAGAGAGAGAGAGAGAGAGAGAGAAAGAGAGAGAGAGAGAGAGAGAGAGAGAGAGAGAGAGAGAGAGAGAGAGAGAGAGAGAGAGAGAGAGAGAGAGAGAGAGAGAGAGAGAGAGAGAGAGAGAGATCGATCCTGGGCAGGGGCCTGGTCTGTATCCCCAGAACTTGGGTTAGAAGGTATACACATAGAAGGGGCCAAAGAGATAGCCCATCGGTAGGGTGTTTGCATTACGCGAAACCAATTCAGGGCGGACAGTGGTTCGAAACCCAGCATCCCATATGGTCCCCTGTGCCTGCCAGGAGCGATTTCTGAGCACAGAGCTAGGAGTAACCCTTGAGCGCCGCCGGGTGTGACCCCTTCCCTCCCAAAAAGGGAAGGTATATCATAACAAAGTTGAAGGAGACCCACAGAAGAACTCCTAAAGGCCAAAAGTGAGTCCCTCGCTAGCCCAGGGCATGTTGGAACCATCTTTGGAGATAGTTCAGCACCTTTGCAGCACTCTGGCTGCAGCTGAGGGCGATGGCCAGAATGACCTCTGCCTCTTCTGCAGTTACTGCGTGACTTCCCAGACGAGCTGAGAGCTGACATTGCGATGCACCTGAACCGGGAGATCCTGCAGCTGCCGCTGTTCGGAGCGGCGAGCAGGGGCTGCCTGCGGGCCCTCTCACTGCACGTCAAGGCCTCCTTCTGCGCTCCGGGCGAGTACCTGCTACGCAAGGGGGACGCGCTGCAGGCGCACTACTATGTCTGCTCCGGCTCGCTCGAGGTGCTCCGAGATAACATGGTGCTGGCCATTCTGGGTGAGCTGCTCATCTCCGCCATTGCTGGCCCCAGCCTTCCCAGAGGCCTTGGGAGTGGCCCCAAAACAAGGGACATGCAGATCCCTGGTGGATCCCTGGAATTGTCAGTCCCTTCACCTTACTGTCATTCCCTCTTGACTATTCTCCTCAAATTCTCCCTTTATTCTATCAGACATCCCTCAATTCATCAATTCTTCCCCACTAACTGACCCCCAACTTAATAGTTTATCTCACAACTCTTTCAACCCCTCGCCATTGTTCCTCAGTTCCTTTACTCTTTTTTTTTTTGGGGGGGTGTCACACCCGGCAGTACTCAGGGGTTACTCCTGGCTCTATGTTCAGAAATCGCACCTGGCAGGCACAGGGGACCATATGGACCAGATGGAACCACTGTCCTTCTGCATGAAAGGCAAACGCCTTACCTCCATGCTATCTCTCCTTCCTCAGTTCTTTTACTCTTTAACTGACCCCTCTGACCCCTCATTCTTATCAATCACCTAATTCCATCAGTCATTCCGCAGTGTTTCTAATTGGCCCTCCCAGTGACTATCTCCCAACTTGCCCAGTCATTCCCCACTGACCTTCACCCAGAGCTCGCCCTGGTCCTACCAGAGGACCTGCCTCTGCCACCCTTCCAGTGTACTGTCTGTCCCTCAGAGCCTCCCCTCTGAGTTCTCTGTCCCAGCTGCCTGTCCTATCTTTTATCCACAGGCAAGGGGGACCTGATTGGGGCAGATATGCCTGAGCCAGGTCAGGAGCCTGCATCAGGGGCCACTTCCAACTGCGTGCTGAAGACCAGCGCGGATGTCAAGGCACTGACCTACTGTGGCCTGCAACAGCTGAGCGGCCGTGGGCTGGCCGAGGTCCTCAAGCTCTATCCAGAGTATGCAGCTGCCTTTCGGGCTGGCCTGCTCCGGGACCTCACCTTCAACCTGCGCCAGGGCTCAGACCCCAATGTATGTAGACCCCCTTTCAGAGCAGACCTCTCCTCACTCCAGAGAATACTGTTCACTTCCTTCACCCAGAGACACCCAGCTTTCAACTGTAGTCACCCTCTTCCATTCCTTCTCAACCTGCCCAATATCTTCCCATCCCAGTCCTGCCCCATCGGCCCTCAGCCTGGCCCCACACACCTCCTCTCCCCTTCTACTTTCCTTTCCACCAGCTCATGTCCTCCCAACCACCCCAACAGATTCCTTTCCAGGACCCCCCCCCCATTTGGAACCTGTCTCCCCTGGGGTTCCCGGCCTCCTTTATGTTGCTGGATGCTCAATTTCCTCTGCCCTTGCGGAATTTCTCTGGGAGCCAGAGGTTCCTGGAACTCAGTTCCACAAAGAGGCCCACATCCTCCCACCCCTCAACCCAGAAAGGTGGGCCGGGGTGGGGGGAGGTGCCAGGGGAGTTTGAGTCATCTTGAACCCCATGTCCCCACAGGGTCTCAGTCGCTTTTCTCGATCCCCTCGACTCTCACAGGTAATACGCCTTCCTGGGGGGTTGCATGATAGGTCCCAAGGAGAGGCACCTGCATTTGGTGCCTAAGCTGCAGAGATGGGGTGGGGATGGTTCAGCCCAGGTGTTGTCGCTCCCCTCCCGGCACTACCAGCCATCCCCTCTGCCCACAGCCTCGTTCCGAAAGCCTTGGCTCCTGCTCTGACAAGACACTGCCTTCCATCACAGAGACTGAAGTGGGGGCAGAGGCAGGGGGTGTTCCCAAGCCCCGCCGGCCCCTCCTGCTGCCCAACCTCAGCCCAGCACGGCCTCGGGGCTCCCTGGTCAGCCTTTTGGGCGATGAGCTGCCCCCCTTCTCTGCCCTTGTCTCCTCGCCTTCCCTGTCTCCCTCCCTTTCTCCTGCCCGGGCTGGCCGGGGCCACAGCCCCTCCCCTCAGGGTCCCCCCAGGGGCTCTGCTGCCTGGAAGCCCCCCCAACTTCTCATTCCCCCACTGGGAACCTTCGGACCTCTGGACCTCAGTCCCCGGTGAGACGCCAGCCTCCCCTGCCTCCCCGTACCCCTGCTGGCTTCCAGAACCTTCTTTGGGCTCAGTCTCCAGCATCCCAACCAGTGTTCCTCTCTGTCTCTGCCCCATGTGCACCCCAACCCTTCCTGACCTGCCATAGCTTGCAACCTTCATTCTCTCCAATGGCTGCTCCTCCCCAGCTCCCTAGCGTCCATGCCTGCTCTGTTCCTGTCCTCCCCTCACCCTGTGAGCTGACAATCCCACCCACCCCCTGTCCCAGGATAGTGGATGGCATTGAGGACTCCGGCAGCACTGCAGAGGCATCCACCTTCCGTTTCAGCAGGAGGCCTGAGCACCCTCGACCCCGCCGCCAAGATCCTCCTTCAGGTATGAGCCAGTGGTGGACTTGGCTCCTGGTGGATTCATTTGCCTTTCATCTCACTCTTCCCCATCCATCCCATGCCAGAAGGGCCTGCTGAGTGGCCTGTAAATAAGCCAGATGTGGCCCCTGAGCCAGGTCAGTGGTGGAGACAGTGGTGACACAGAAAGAGTTCTAGGATGGGGTACTAAGGAGGAGAGGAGAGGAGAGGAGGAAGCTCCTTCCTAGAGGAGAGGACCTTTGGTAAATTTGGGTAAATTTCAGAGAGTAGGCAGAGGGTCAGAGAGGCAGTTCAAAGTATTGAGCACCTGCTTTGATGGAAAAATCATGGATTTGATCCCCTGCACCAGTGATCCCCAAGAATCACACCAGGACCTCTGAGCACAGAGCCGGAGGTAGCCCTGGAGCATTACTGGGTGTGATCACACCACACCAATAAAAATGAACAGAACCAACAGAAAACAAAGGACTGGGCCAGGTGGACAGGATGCTACTGTCTGTGCATGGGGGCAGGATGAAGCCTGGCAGGTGGGGTGGCAGCGAGCAGCCTCCAGTGGAGGAATCTGCCTTTCCTACCACCTTCCCAGGGCCCGCTTCTGTATTGCATGCCCATTGTGACAGCTGTGGCCTGGCCAGTGGTCCCCACACTCACCCTGCATCCCCTTGCCTACCCATCTGCAGGAGTCAGACCAGGCCCAGAACTGGCCAGTGAGGCTGAGGAGGTGAAGGACAAGGTGTGCCAGCTGAATCAAGAGGTGGGTCGGGGCAATTCCACCTTCCAACTCTGAACAACACTATGTTGGATCCTGGGCATGAGGGCATTGCAGGATTTGGAGCTAGAGGCCTAAATTCACACATGCACATGGGCCAAGGGACTGAGGGCAAGCTCACAGCCACCTGAACTCCCAGGAAAGGCAGTGGCCATGTTCTCAGTGGTGCCAGTCTGAGATGCCAGCACAGCCCAGACAGGAGCTTCGAGAGTGGCATTAACTGTGGCTGCTGTTGCCCCACCTCCACCACCTGAGGACTCTCTCCTGCAGGGGTCCCTCCCCTCAGCCCTGGGAGATGAGGGCGGATGTGGGGCTGAGGACAGGCGACAGAGCCAGATCCTGTGTGCCCAGACACTGCCTCCGCCTCCTCCCCTGAGATCCCAGTGCTGTCGCCACAGCCACAGCCCTGGGGAGTCACCGTACCTGCTTCTGATAAACATTGGGCATCCCGAGGGGGTGAGGACTAGGGGGTGAGGGTGGCACCTGCACTGGGGGTGGGACCAGGCCCACTCCTTCTCCCCACCTCAGTCCCCCACCCATCACTGCCCAGTGGGTCAGTGGGTCCCCACCTGGAGAAGCTCTGGACTTCCCTGATCTGGAGGTTAAGGTAGAGACAGACCCTCACATGTGTGTTCTGACAAGCTTCTCTGTGGGCTGCTGGATTCATGTTTGTAAAGCAGGGAGCCAAGGCCTGTGCCTCTGTGGGGTCAGCTGAGAGTGAGGTGCCCGCTGGCACATTCCTGCCTGGAACAAATGGGAACTGCAGGGAGAGCAGAGCTTGGCCCAGGCTTTCCTGAAAGGAGGCTCAGCATCTTCTGCCTGCTTTCTCCAGCTACCAAATCAGAGCACAGTTTGGTCAAATGTAGAGGGGGTGCACCAGGCACGGTGATGGAATCTGGAAAAGAAACCATCTGATGCATTTTCCACAGATCTCCCGTCTCAACCATGAGGTGTCTCAGCTGAGCCGCGAGCTACGCCATATGATGGACCTACTGCAGGCCCGGCTGGGCCCTCCCACCCAGCCAGCAGCCTCAGTCTGGCCCCCACATCTGACCTGCTCCCAGCTGAGGCCTCCAGGCATCCCTCCCTTTGGTTCCAGACCAGGGCCTGGCCCCCAGGACACCACTCTCGCTGAGGTCCACTGCCCTGCTGGTGTGGGGCCAGCAGCAGTGGCGGCTGCCCCTACGGACCCAAGACCCTCCACGCTGTCCCCTTACCCCTCTGAACCTGATCCACTGGCACCCTCCCCGGAGCCAGAGGCCTCTCCTTCCACCCCAAGTCTCATGAGGCACAGTTTCCGGTCCAGATCCGACACGTTCCACTGACCCCGGCTCCGGGCCCAGGCCTGTCTGGGGATGCATGGCCGACTGTTGTCCAGGAGGAGGCTGGGCCTCAGCCTCAGATTAGCAGCTACCAGCTGGTCTGGCTGGCTCTGGATTCTCTGGATTTTTCTCACAAAGCCCAGCCACTCCCGACACTGTCCCTTGCCCAAATTGTCCCTGTCCTCCTCTGTGAGGAGGACCACCTGCGGCTGTGGCACTCGCTGGTACGAGATGACCCTATGCCCAGTGGATGGATGGAGTAGAAGGCACGACCCCTCTCTCCCCAGGACCCAAGGAAGGTAGGAATGGGGGAGCAGAGGAAAGGGGGAGGGGCCTCAGATCCAGCTGGGAATGAAGGTGGAGGCAAGGACAGGCTGAGATTTGGTCTCCCCTCAGGGGACAGTTGGCTGACCTTACTGTGAAGTAGGGAGATTTTTTGCTCCATGAATGCTTCAGGCCAAGCCCAGGGCTTCTAGCAGAGACCCTGAAGGCAATGTCTTGGGAAGGGTGAGACCCAGGGCTTGGCTGATGTTTATGATTGTTCATTTATTAGGGGGAGGACACACCAAGGTCTCAGGGCTTACTCCTGATTTTTGGCCAAGGGATAGATTACTCCTGGTGGTGTTCAAGGGACTATATGGAGTGCCAAGAACTGAACCCCGTTAGTTGTGTGCAAGGCAAGCCCCCCAGCCCAATGCACTATCTCTCAGGTTCTCTAATGATTGCCTTTTTTTTTTGTGGTCACACCTGACTGCTCAGGGCAAACTCCTAATGCTCAGGGATCACTTCTGACAGATGCTCAGGAAGTCACATGTGGTGCCTGGGATTGAATTTGGGGTCCGTCGCATGCACAATAAGTGCCTGCCCTGCTGTGCTATCTTTCCCACCTGACTTGTATTTCTTTAGTTAGTAAATTAGATTTTTGGGTCACACCTGGCTGCACTCAGGGTTTCTCCTGGCTCTACGCTCAGAAATCGCTCCTGGCAGGCTCGGGGGACCATATGAAATGGCAGGATTCGAACCACCATCCTTCTACATGCAAGGCAAATGCCCTACCTCCATGCTATCTCTCCAGCACCCTCCCACCTGACTTTTAGAATAATCTAAGATGTCTAGGCCTCCCACTATCAGTCCTGGTGGAGGGGCTCAGCCCATTCCAATCAATCCATCTGATGACCTCCAAACACTTTATTATTCTTTTAGCATTTTACACAAATACAGATTAGATGGTAATATTAACAATCACAAGAGAGCTCTGAGAGGTGATAGCTCAGCTGTAGGGCGTTTGCCTTGCACGGAGGCTAACCCAGGACTGACCTGGTTCGATTCCAGGCACACCACTTGGTCCTCCGAGCCTGCCAGGAGTGATTTCTGAGCAGAGAGTCAGGAGTAACCCCTGAGTGATGCCAGATGTGGCCCCCAAACAAAAAACAAACAAAAACCCAATCACAAGAGAATTTACAGGAAAACTGATCTATCCCTAGGCTGGGAGAGAGTTCAAAAGGTAGGAGCCCATGTTTTATATACATAATCCCTAGGATTTTGTTTTTGGACCACACCCGGCAGCACTCGGTTACTCCTGGCTCTGTGCTCAGAAATTGCTCCTGCCAGGCTCTGGGACCATATGGGATGCCCGGAATCAAACATGGTCTGTATGGGTTGACTGCATGCAAGGCAAATGCCCTATCACTGTGCTATCACTCCAGCCCCCCTAGGTTTGATTTCTGGGACCACTGCATGGCCCCCATGCACCACTTAGAATAGCCCAGAAGCACCTGGTTCCTGAGGACTGTCAGGCATGCCACAAAACAAATCAAAGCCAAAATATTCCAGGTTTAATAAGATTATCAGATGGAGAAATAGGGACTAAAGTTTTCCTGGCACACGGTGACCTAGGGCCACATAAGGTTCCCTCAAGCACAGAGAGTAAGCATGAGCACAGGGGCATGAGTAAACTCTGAGCACTGCAAGGTATGTTTACTCCAAAAAAATAAAATAAAATAAAATAAAGAAAGAAAATGGGAGATCTGGCTATTCCAGTGTTCCTAGAAGCTACAAAAAGCTTAGTGTTGAGGTGAGGTGGAGGTTGCAAAAATTTTTGTTTTGTTTTGTTTTGTTTGGGTTCCATATCCAGTGGTGCTCAGGGCCTACTCCTGGTTATGCACTCAGGAATCACTCCTGATGTGCTATGGTGCTGGAGATCTAACTAGATGAGCCACTTGCCAGGCAAAAGCCCTACACGGCTACTGGCTGTGCTATCTCTTGGCCCCAAGTTGCAATTTCTTAATCATCTCCTGCCCTCAGGCCTGTACTTCATTTGAATTCTTTGTCTGGTCTCTGGCCTTTGCAGCCTGCAGTCCCTTCCTTATTGGGTGCTCCCAGCTCCTTGAACTCTACAGACACCTGTTTGAGGCCCAATAATATCTATTTCTCTCCCAGGCCTGGGTGTGTCAGCACCTGTCTGTCTCTCTACAGGCTGTCTTGGAAGTTGGTCTCTGGCCACCAGCAACTTGAAGAAGCCTCAGCAGCATCCCCTGTTCCTTCCATGCTCCAGGACCTCAGCCTGTCCTCCCCACTTGCTGACTGGTCTCACTCAGGGCCCCGCACACTCCTCCGGTGGACAGCCCTCTGCGGCCAAGCCCACATCTGGACCCACTTTTGGATAGGAAATAAACTTTATTTTTGTAGTTGTTGGCTGTGGCTGCTGGTTGTTGGTTTCTGGGGGTTGGTCTCCTTAGGGCTTTGGAGGAAGTGCAGTCACGCCCCCACCACACCCCAGGGCCCTGTTGCAGTCTCTCCTAAGAGCCAAGGCGCCAACCAATCCACTTGGCACCTCAAGCTCACCACCAGTGGCCCCAGGGATGAGGTGGAGAGATTAATGAGTCACTCTGGGCCCCTTTACTGCCCCTCTGCTCTTCCCCCCACCCCCCAAGTCACAGCCACAGGCTCTGTTAGTGAGATCTAGAGTCCTGCTTCACCTCAGGAAATTGAGGGGGGGTCCCAATAGTCCCCATAGGCCACCAATGCAGGCCACAGACAGCAGGAGTCAGGGGGAAGAAGTTGTCACTGGCCATAAACCTGCTAGGGACCCCTCTTTGCCTTCTCAAGCTGGGTTTCCCAAGTTTGCATTTCTCTGATGACATGTGTGCAGTGGTCATGGATGTTAGAAGGTCCACCTGGCTCCCAGATGGAAGTGGGTGTGGCCAGGTTTGCTGCCTGGGATCCCAGACAAGCCACCTCCCGGGCTATTGGGTGATTAGTGTTGGCTGGTGCCATAGGAACAGCCCACAGCAGTCTCTGGGGCATCAAGGTTTGAGGCATGTCTCTGGGGACCGGATGCAGAAGCTAAGAAGTGGGTCTTTGTGTTGGAGGCTAGCAGGTGGGTGGACACAGAAGCATTCTGAAGTGCTTCAGAGGAGGCAAAAAAAAATGTCATGACCCACATGGACAGCTCAAACTTGTTCTGTGACTTAGTGGGGGCGGGGTGGCAGCGCCAACTGTATCTGGACTGATGACAGGCGCAGAGCAGCAGACGTGGTTTGGCTCTGTATTTGGCCGCAGCGACCAGAGCTGGTTTCAGACCGGGGGAGGCAGAAGAGAGATGAAGAGAGTGTCGAAGGCCCTGGGTGTATTCTGAGCTGGAGTCAAGTCCCCGGCTTACTGCCCTGTGCTGGATGCTCTTCCTTTGATCTCACCAAAGTCTCCAGAGCTGATTGCATGCCTCTCCCTTTACAGAGTTTGCCAGAGTGTGCACAGGGGTTTCTCTGGTGAGCAAGCGCGGTTTTTGGTGCACCTTGGTCCACATTACACACACACACACACACACACACACACTGACTGTCCTCTGATGAACAAGCACACACACACAAACACATCACACATACTGATTGTCCTCTGATGAGCAAGCGCGCACACACACACATATACACTGACTGTCCTCTGATGAGCAAGTACGGTTTTTGGGCACCTGGTCCACACTAGACACACACACACACACACACACACACACACACACACACACACACACACACACACACACACACACACACACTGTCCTCTGGTGCACCTCGGTCCCCATACTCCAAACTCACAAACACACACACAAATGCAAGCACACACAAACACAGTCTTCTTGCAAAACGCGCCAACAATTCCCGCCACCCCACCCCAGGCAGCCTGGCCTGGAACCCCGCGCGCAGCCGCGACGGCTAGGCCTGCGTGCCGCTCACCCAGTTCCCGGCTGGGCTCCGCCTCAACAGCAGCCAGCTCCACCCTGAAACCGAGTCCACCGGCGGTCAGCGGCTCCGCCCAGTTCGGCGAACTACAAGTCCCGGCATGCCCCGCGCTCGCCCTCTCGCCTCCCCGTCGCCCTCGACTGGCGTCTCTTGCGCGGGCGGCCGAGCGTGCCTTCTGATTGGTTGTCCGGCCGTGTCAATCACCTGGGCGTCCTGAGGGGGCGGGCCGGAGGGGGAGATCCGGATCCGGAGCGGCTGAAAGGCGGAAGTGGAGGCCGGAGCCTGGGACACCGCCGGGGGAAAGAAGAGCGGCGCCTGTCCGAGCCCCGAAGTAACTAACTCCGCCGCCCCGGAGCCGCCGTGAGTGTGCCCGCCCCGGGGCCCGTGTCTCGCCCGCGTTGAGGCCTCTCCAGGACAGCCATGCTTTCTGCCCAAGCCAGGCTGAGGGGGGTACTGGCCCCTCCCCCGACCCGTAGCCCCCTCTTAAGGGGCTCCCCAGGCGCCTGGCCAAAGGGGATCCCCATCTCCCCTCCCCTTTCCTGCTTTTGGGGAGCCTTGGGAAAGCACCCCGGCCCTCCCTTGGGCCTGTCTAGTCCAGGGGTGGGACGCCAAGGCCTGCCTCCTCTGCTCCCAGCTTTAGGGGGGTCTTTTTCCAGGGGTGAAAAGACTTGTTCCCTCCCCTTCTCTTTTAGAGGCGGGGAGAGTGCTGCTGGCTGCTGCTGTTGCTGTCCTTCCCCCCCCCTCTTGCTGCACACATACACCCCACAAACACTCCAACAGTGGTCTCTCCCTAGTAGCCCTAGGAAAAAATATATATTTGAACCCCACTTTGCAGGGGGTTCGAATGTCCTGGGAGAGAAAGCACCTTGCAAATTGCACGCCCTCCTCCCAAGTTCCTTTCTCTCTTTCTCGTACCCGGACTGTCCATGCAGGTTGGGGTCCCCTTCCCCCGCTGCAGCGTTTTCACGTTCCTGGAGCCTTTGGGGAATGAGCTGTTTTCTGGTCTTGTACCCCCGAACCCTTCTTTGAACAGGCCCACCCCACACACACGCCCCAGTTCTGGTTAAGGGTACTTCTGCTTAGGTTCTCTAGTTTGGTGAGTGTCTGCCTCTTCCTGCCTTTGAAAAATATAGCTGATGTTTGCTTAATCCTAGGGACAGATCACAGATCAGGGTGGATCTGCCCATTCATTATCTGCTCTGGCTCGCCCCTCCTCTCCCCTCCTTGCTCCAGGCTCAGCACAGATCTCTCGGAGCACGTGAATGCTTTTCAAGTTGCCTCTGAAGGGCCTCCTTCTCCTCCTCTTCTTCCTCCTCTTCTCTTTGGGACTCTGGTCATCTCCTCCGGAGGGTGGAGAGAAAGACTCAAGAGGGCCTGGAGTTGGTAGGTCCTCCACTGTCTCTCCCACTTCCTCTCCCCTGATCAATAGGTTCAGACCATTTCTAGTCCCAGGGCCCAGCTCCCCTTCTTCCTGAGCCCGATGGACTGTAGAGGACAGAGAGATAAGTTGAGATTAGTATAAAGGCACCTCTGGATTCTTCCTGTGCAAAGCCGTGTAGCTCAGGGAATTCCCATGCAATCCGGGAAGTGACGAGTCCTCCAGTCTTTCCAAGAGGCAACCTGTCCTGACATATGATCCTTGCCTGTTGCTTAGGACTTAGAAGTGTGAAATAGCTGGGGGAGCTGGAAAGTTCTGTTATGTGGTCAAAGTACAGGCCAGAGACCATACCTTACTGAGAGCAGTCAGCCTCTTTCAGGCCAAGACTGATCCTTCCTATCTACAGAGAGGAAGGGAGGGAAAGTCAGGTTCTCTTTGTGCATTTCTGAGCTGTTGTCTCTGCTCCCACCCCCTCCACTCATAGAAGTGCTAAAGGTTTTCTGCCTTGAGAACTTTTTGGCTGTTCTGCGAACTCCTCCATCTTTGGAGCAAAACCTTGTATTGCCTGGTTTTCTTTTCTTTTAAGTTCATTTCTCCTTATTCCTGATTTCATTATCTAGTGGGTTACAAAAACACCTACCTTCTTTCTTAGGGTCAGCAGTCTGATTACAAGCTCCCTGTTGATCTGGGCCTCCTAGGTGGGTGGTTGGAGGAGATTTCTGTAGCCAACTTAATTTCTCTATCCTCTCCCGCCTGGGCCTCGTAGGGGCAGTGCGGTGCAGGCTCACTGGCCATTGGTTGCTGACAAAATGTAGTTCTTAGAAGTGGACCCTCACTCAGGTCTGGAATCTGGGAGTCCTAGGATCAGGCCCCCAGTGTTCTGAGGAAGCCTTCCTGTTTTCTTCCAGAAAACGGCTTTTGAAAGAAAAGCCAAGAAAGCATCAGTGTGTGGGAGGTGAAGCAGCAACTTCTAACTTGCAGAGATTCTAGAAGCTCTAACCTGGCCAGGAATAGGAGAGCTTGGGGTGGGGTGAGTAGAAGCCCCTTCTCTCTAGGAATGGGAACCACCCCAATCTCTCCTCTCTTGCCTTTTATATGACACTGGCTTTTTTTCTGTAGTGCTGAAGGTGACAATGTAGTGCCAGGAATTGAACTTGGGGCCTTACATGTGTAAGGCATATGCTCCAATTCTTTTTTTTTTTTTTTTTAGTTCTTTTTGGGCCACACCCGTTTGATGCTCAGGGGTTACTCCTGGCTAAGTGCTCAGAAATTGCCCCTCTCTTGGGGGGACCATATGGGACACCAGGGTATCGAACCGCGGTCCTTCCTTGACTAGCGCTTGCAAGGCAGACACCTTACCTCTAGCGCCACCTCTCTAGCCCCTATATGTTCCAATTCTTGAAGCCATCTCTCCCCATGAACCATTTTAAATTTGCACAATTTGGGCCCGGAGAGATAGCACAGCGGCGGTATTTGCCTAGCAGGCAGCCAATCCAGGACCAAAGGTGGTTGGTTCGAATCCCGGTGTCCCATATGGTCCCCCGTGCCTGCCAGGAGCTATTTCTGAGCAGACAGTCAGGAGTAACCCCTGAGCAATGCCGGGTGTGCCCCCCCTCAAAAAAAAAAGTTGCACGATTTATTCTCCCTCTCTTTTTCTTGATTTTGGGGTATACCCAGTGCTTCTTTGGGCTTACTCCTGGCTCTGTGCCCAGAAGTCACTCCTGACAGGACTTGGGGGACCCTGTGTGGTACCAGGGCCCAAACCTGGGCTGGCTACTTACAAGGCAGGTGCTTTTCCTGCTGTTATGTCTCTCCAGTCTCAAACTATTCTTTATCTACATATTCCTCATGAGAACCTGGAAAGAAACACAGATTTATGATTCCACGTTATAGATGATGCTAAAGGAAATTGAAGCGCTTGCTTTACTCACGGAGGCATAGTAGGGTTTGGAGCTCAGGATTTGAGGTTAAGCAAGTCTTGGCATCCCTAAGATTAGGCCCTCGTATTATCTGTTGATTGAAAGAGCAAAGGCAGGGTGGCTAAAGACATCATACAGCGGGTAGACTGTTTTCTTTGACTTAGATTCAATCCCCCTCATCCCATATGGTTTCCCTGAGCCCGCCAGGAATAATTCCTTAGCACAGAACAAGGTGTAACCCCCAAGCACTCCTGGGTGTGGTGCCCCAAAACAAACTAAAAAGGGAACAAGGACACAGGTGAGTAGCCCTTCAGCATCCTTATCATTGGCTCCCCCTGCTCCTGTTCTCTTCACCTACCTGCCCACCCCCTTTCATCCTCCTCTGCTATTCGGAAAGTCCTGAGTGCCAGTTCAGTGTTCTTCAGGGCCCAAGTGACTGACATCTGTGCACCACTTACTTCTGGGGAACTTAAAAGCCCGAAGCATGCAAATCAAAATGAGTAGACCTGAGAAGGCTAAAGTAAATGAGCAGGTTAAAGGCAGGTTTGGGGTGCCAGGAACCATCAAGTCGGTTGCTCTTCATAGACTCACACACATGCATGTATGCACGCGTACACACACACTTTCCCCTTTTCTGCTTTCTCCTGCTGTTGGTGGGAACAGTGTGGCTTCACCAGAGTTCACATGGAAGCAGGACCACTGTCACTGGACTTGAGCTCCAGGAAACAAATACTTCTTAGAAAGGGCTTCCCTCCTTGGACCCTGGCCGAATATACTGTCGTGGTGGAGAGAAAGTTCTAGAGCTGCAGTCAACTGATTGTCATCTGGACTCTCCCGATGACCAGTGTATGGCTTTGATGTGACCTTGCTGAGGCCTGTTTCTTCCAGTAGAGGGAAGATACAAATTAACTGGCAGGACTAGAAATCAAGGGCACAGGAGCTAGTCCAGTCCCTGGCACAGAACATTTTCCCAGAACAGCAGCTTGGCAGACCTGTGGGGGTATTGACCCTGTACCCTAATTCAGTTCTTTGCATGTCTCCTTGTGGTACTTTGCTGGTCCAGCCTGTTTCCTCTTACTATAGACTTTGAGCAGCGATGCCGTGTATGCTGTTGTCGACAGATGAGATGGCAAAGGCTGAGGTGGGCTTTCTCCCACTGGGGGTCCCTGCCCTTTCTGAGGTTGGGTGTTTTGTCGTAGGAAAAACCATTTTCCTACAGATTTGGGGCATGTCACTTAGGTAGAGTTCATGCTTTGTTGGGGGTCCTGGGTTCCATTCTTTTTGTTTTTGTTTTTGTGGTTTTTTTTTTTCGGGCCACACCCATTTGATGCTCAGGGGTTACTCCTGGCTAAGTGCTCAGAAATTGCCCCTGGCTTGGAGGGACCATATGGGACGCCGGGGGATCGAACCGAGGTTGTGATCTTTTCTTGGCTAGCGCTTGCAAGGCAGACACCTTACCTCTAGCGCCACCTCGCCGGCCCCATTCTTGAAACCCAAATATTAGAAATAAAAGTAAAGCATAGATATTAGAATTGCCCTAGGATCTGTTAGATAGGGGAGTGCCAAGTTAGCATAATTTTGAGCTAAGATGGGAAACTTGAAGGTGATCTTATTTTTTTTTTTTTTTGGGTCAGGCTCAAAATGCTGAACAAAGGCTTTTTTCTGGCTGGGATTGGGGGATCCTGAGGGATGCTGGGAATCGAAACCAGGGTGGTGGTGTGCCAGGCAAGCATCCTACCCTCTGTCTTTATCTTTCTGGACCCTAGTTGCAATCTTTTTTTTTTTTTTTTTTTTTTTTTGGTTTTTGGGCCACACCCGTTTGACGCTCAGGGGTTACTCCTGGCTATGAGCTCAGAAATCGCCCCTGGCTTGGGGAGACCATATGGGACGCCGGGGATCGAACCGCGGTCCGTCCTACGCTAGCGCTTGTAAGGCAGACACCTTACCTCTAGCGCCACCTTCCTGGCCCCAATCTTTTTTTTTTTTGGTTTTTGGGTCACACCCGGCGGTGCTCAGGGGTTACTCCTGGCTGTCTGCTCAGAAATAGCTCCTGGCAGGCACGGGGGACCATATGGGACACCGGGATTCGAACCAACCACCTTTGGTTCTGGATCGGCTGCTTGCAAGGCAAACACCGCTGTGCTATTTCTCCGGGCCCCTAGTTGCAATCTTTCATTTGCAGCAGACAGCTGTGGGACTGATTTGGGGTGGTTTATAGGGCCTTTTTTTTTTTTTTTTTTTTTGGTGGGACACTCGGTGGTACTCAGGAATTACTTCACTCTTCACTCAGGAGTTATTCCTGGTGGTGCTTGGGGAACCAAATGATAGGATACCAGGGATTGCACCTGGCTTGGCCATGTGCACTCCAGCATCCTTCCTACTATACTCTCTCTTGATCTGGGAGTTGCATTTTTCAGGGCCATTGCTTCAGTGAGGATGCTGGGGTGCCAGATGTCCTGCAAGCCAGATAATAGTCCTGGCAACAGAGGAGGGTCTCTTCTTTTCTGTTCTTTTTATTTTTGTCCCCTCCTTTCCCCGAGGGTGTCTTCCAGTATTCCTATCTCCCTTTTTTGGGACCTGCAGTACAAGTAAAAACTATACCTCATGAGCTCTGGAATCTGTCAGGCACTCTACAGCCCACGTGTGGACTGACCCTCAAGGATGGAGACTGTGTGTGCATTCCCTGGAATGGGAAACTTGAGTCACTTAACAGCATCCCTCCTCACCCCTTCCCCTAGGCTGCCTGGGTCTCTTGTGTCACCCAAAACCCTGTTGGAATGTGAAGGACTCTAGTCCCCCCCTTGAGCTAAGGACTTCCCTCCAGGTGCAGAGGACACATCACTCCTGGGGGGCTGCCTTGTTCTCCTTCTGCACCCTCTCAGAACACAAATTATGGCCAGAACCTGCTATTGTGACCTCCTCACTGGCCACCACTGCAGGGTTAAGGCACAGGCAGACCTCCTAACTTGGCCTTGAAGGAAATGTCAGCCCATTCCTTCAAAACTTACTTCCTTGGCTCCCTGGCTTCAGGTTGGAGAGTCTGGGATCCTTCGCCCTGAGAAAGTTGTTTAAGGACAGATAGAGCACAGTCAAGGAGGGTAGAAGTTAGGGTATCAAGATGGGGGTCTCCAGCCAGGTTTCCAGAAGGGAAAGCTGTCTGGATCTCTGTGTCCAGTCAAGGATGTCATGGAAAGGTGAGTGCATCCTGCCTTTGGCCACCCGCAGCCCACCTGTCCAGCTCCAATGTCTGGTAGCTGTGAGTGCCCAGCCAAGGCTCACACTTAGCAAGGATCAAGGTGAGTGAGTTGAATTCTAGCCCCTGGGGACTGCATGGTACCTCCACACAGGGCTCATTCTCTTTTTTTTTTTTTTTTTTGGTTTTTGGGCCACACCCGTTTGACGCTCAGGGGTTACTCCTGGCTATGTGCTCAGAAATCGCCCCTGGCTTGGGGGGACCATATGGGACGCCGGGGGATCGAACCGCGGTCCTTCCTTGGCTAGCGCTTGCAAGGCAGACACCTTACCTCCAGCGCCACCTACCCGGCCCCAGGGCTCATTCTCAATGAGGGTGAGCCAATGGTGCCAAATGCAGTTGAGACCCCACCCCAGGTGATGAGAGGGGGCTCTCCACTTGCACAGGTCCAGTCTTGCAGCCTCCCACCCTGTAGCTGTAGACTTTGGGGATTATCCTCTTCCCACTACACACAAGAGAGTCTTGGAAAATCTGATTCTGTGTGACATGCTCAGTAAAAAAGATGCTTATACCACTGGCTGATGATATGAACAGCATAAGTTCCTGTGGCAGTACCCTATAGTTTTTTTCCCTAATATTTTGTATAAATGTGACTTATCAAGTTGTTCCATAATACAGCTGTTTAAAGCAGTAAATGTTCAGGGGCCAGAGTGATAGTATAGTGGTAGGGCATTTGCCTTGCATGCGGCCGGCCCTGGACAGACCCAGGTTTGATCCCAGAATCCATATGGTTCCCTGGACCTGCCAGGAGCAATTTATGTGCACTGCCGGGTGTGGCCCTCCCCCAAAAAGCAGTAAATGTTCAAACATCAATCCCACTGTCCCCAGTCTCCCACCCACCACCATAGCCTACCTTCATTAGGCACAAAAAAATTTACTTCATATTACTTGTTACAACACAAATGCAAATGGAATTAACAAAACATAGAGCAACATGGGTAAATTCTAAATGATTGTTATCTCTTCATGATGTTATTAAAGTCTATGGAAGGACTTACTGGGCTGAGGTTGGTACTAGTTGAGCCTTCTGTGTCACTGTTCAGTCTCACTGAGTTTGGTAGATTTTGTTTTTGTTTTTTTGGTTTTTGGGCCACACCCGGTGGTGCTCAGGAGTTACTCCTGGCTGTCTGCTCAGAAATAGCTCCTGGCAGGCACGGGGGACCATATGGGACACCGGGATTTGAACCAACCACCTTTGGTCCTGGATCGGCTGCTTGCAAGGCAAACGCCGCTGAGCTATCTCTCCGGGCCCATGGTAGATTTCTATGTAACTTTTCCATTAGATTTTCCTGTGATACTACTGCATTGACACTGCTATAAAATATGTGGTCATATGGCCACATGGTCCAGGATCTAAAACAAATTTGGTGGCTTGAAAGTTTGAGCAGGTTAAGTTGTGGAGCTGGGCCCTTTCTGTGAAAAGGTATAGGGGATGGTGTTCAGCTGCTGTAGTCCATGCAGAAAGGGGAACCTAGCAGCAGAATTCTGGTCTCAACAACATGGCCAGTCTTCTAAACAACAACTGCATACATCCAAGGCCTAACAAAGACCAGTGTTCTTTCCTTCATTCATTTTCCCACCAGCTTGTTTCCCTAGTCAAGTTCTCTTATGGCTGAAGCCTCTCCTGGAAGCTTAGGGCCAAGATTGCCCTCCTAGGGCAGGGGCAAGGAGATTAATGTTCAGATCTTTGGGAGGGGACAGGGACCCAATACCTGATGAATTCTTGAGGACATCAGGCCAGCTCCAAGTCCCCATGGGCAGTGCCTTTGCCAGAGAAAATGGTCTTTTTCCTCCTTGGCATGACTTTCACCTGCCTCCTGCCCACACTTTCCTTGCCCCTGCTTTGTGTAAAGTTTATTGTTTGTCTTTACAGAGGCTTTGTGGCCACTGGTGGTCTTGGGATCTCATGTCCCAAGATGAGCACCTTTTTTTTAATATTTATATTTTTGTTGTTGTTTCTTTTGGGAGGGGTCCGTCCACACCTGGTGATGCTCAGGGATTACTCCTGTCTCTGCTCAGAAGTCACTCCCCGCAGGCTCGGGGTCCATATGGGTTGCAGGAAATCGAACTGGAGTCCATCCATAGTTGGCCATGTGTAAATGCCCTACCACCAGTGCTATCGCTCTGGTCTCGGCTTTTTATTAATTTATTTGGAATTTTGGGCCATACCTGGCAATGCTTAAGGGCCTACTCCTGGCTCTGAGTTCAGGGTGATCTCTTGGTAGGGTTTGTAGGAATCATATGGAATGTCAGGGATTGAACCACAAGTTGGCTCTGTCCAAAGCAAGTACCCTACGTTCTGTACTATTTCTTCAGCTTCTATTTTTTTTTTTTTTTTGAATTACACCTGCCAGTGCTCAGGGGTTACTCCTGGCTCCATGCTCAGAAATCGCCCCTGGCAGGCACAGGGGACCATATGGGGTGCTGGGATTTGAATACCTGTCCTTCTGCATGAAAGGCAAACGCCTTACCTCCATGGTATCTCTCCATTCAGCTCCTATTATTAAAAATCATTTCAGATTTGTTTTATTTTTAAAATGTATTTAGTTTTCATTTTATGGCCACATCCAGTGCCTCTTCATTCAGGAATCATTCCTGGCAGGACTCAGGGGGTCATATGGGATGCCAAGGATCAAAACTGGATTGGCTGCATGCAAGGCAAGCATCCAGCCTGCTATACTATCTCTCTCTGGTCCCTGCAGATTAGTTTTCTTGTTACTTCTGGCTCTTCACTCAAGCAGGCTCTGGGGTCTATATGGGATGCTGGAGATTGACCTCAGGTCAGCCATGTGCCAGGCAAACGCTTTACCTGCTCCAGTCTCTTCAGTTCAATTTTAGAGATAGCAAAAGTAGTGGAGCTTGTTTTCTTTTCCTGTATCGATTTTCTACTGTTGTTAATCTCTCATGCGTGCACCATCCATCTGTCACCGATATCAAGGCAGTCTCGGTTCAGTAGTAGGAACAGAGTCTAGGCTTCCATTCAGATTCTGTCGTTTGTCTCTCCTGCCCACTTTCAGGCCCAGCTTCCCAGGTTATGTTTAGGGGTCTCATCTCTGGGGGCTCCTATTGACTTGTCTATTTCTCATACTTGCCTATTGCCCATGTCCATGACGACACTCAGAATCCTGGTCAGCTCTTGACAGCTGATTCTCCCTGGAGGTCTGCCCACTATTTTTCTCAGGAGTAGACAGCATGGAAGTCTGGAGGAGACCGGCGCGGTGAGGTGCCTTCTCATCAGGTCCTGTCTAGAGCAGCCTGTGCCGGCGGCTTCCTTCTCCATGTGGAAGCCAGGCCTTGTGAGACAAGTCCTCGTTCATTATTTAGAATTTCATTCTTAGCTTGAGCAGCAACACAACTTTTTTATGTTCTTTTTCTATGGACCTTCTTTTTTTGTTTGTTTGTTTGTTTTTGGGCCACACCCAGCGGTGCTCAGGGGTTACTCCTGGCTGTCTGCTCAGAAATAGCTCCTGGCAGGCACAGGATTTGACACTGGGATTTGAACCAACCACCTTTGGTCCTGAATCGGCTTCTTGCAAGGCAAACGCCGCTGTGCTATCTCTCCGGGCCCTCTATGGACCTTCTTTCTGTTGTGTATTTCTGCTTGCAAGTTTGTCGTTGGTGGGTTTTTGCTTCTTAAGGAAATGTAGGGGACTGGTGTATCAAGCTAGTCCACCTCTTTCTGTTCTAATTGGAATCTATGTGCTGTACTCACTGACTACTGACTCCCCTAACTTGTTGCTGAGAGCTTAGTTTCAGCAGTGACCATGTGCCAGGGGTTGAACCTGGGGCTTCAACATACAAAATATGTGCTCCAGCCCTTTGAGTCATCTTGCCAGCACAAGTTTTTTTTGTTTTTTGTTTTTTGGGCCTTACTCAGTGACGCTCAGGGGTGACTCTAGTACGGGCAAGACAGACGCCTTGCACCACCGCTCCAGTCCCACAAGTTATGTTTTTGTTTGTTTGTTTGTTTTTTGCACAGCATGATATCAAATTGAAAGACAAAGCACAATGGGAATGTGCTGTAAATGCAGAAGAAAATTGCCTGATGCCACACTAAATATCACTTAGGCCAAAGAGACATTACAGCAAACAGGGAGTTCCTGATGACTAGGGTTTGATTTCCTGTACCATGTATGGTTCCCCAAGTACCACCAACCAGGTATGGGGTCTCCTCCCCCAAAATAAAGAGATCACTTAGGTTGAGACTGTTCAATGTACCATCTCTTTTTTTGTTTGTTTGTTTTTTGGGCCACACCCGGCGGTGCTCAGGGGTTACTCCTGGCTGTCTGCTCAGAAATAGCTCCTGACAGGCACGGGGGACCATATGGGACACCGGGATTCAAACCAACCACCTTTGGTCCTGGATCGGCTGCTTGCAAGGCAAACACCGCTGTGCTATCTCTCTGGGCTCAATGTACCATTTTTTTTGTTCTTTTTTGGAGGGCCACACTTGGTGATACTCCTGGCTCTGCACTCAGGAATTACTACTAAGGAGAGTTGGTGGGACATAGGGAATGTCAGAGATAGAACCTACCTGCTTTACTGCTCCAGGCCCCCAGTGTACCAGTTTTTTGAATTCCATATGTGGTTTGGCAGTGTAAGAACATTAACAAATTAAATAAAAATTAGGTATATGGAGACCACAGCTATAATGTAACAGAGGCATTTGCCTTGCACGTGGCCAACCCAGATGGCTCTAATCCTATGCACGGAGCCAGGAGTAAGCCACTCCTGAGCACTGCCAGGTATGGGTCAGAAACCAAAAAAAAAATTTTTTTAAGTATATGTTGGAGAGGAAACTGTGTAGTATGGGCTTGATAAGAAAAAATGGTCCTTCACCTTAAGAAATCGAAGAGTTGGGTAGCTGGAATAAGAGTACAGCTGGTAGGGTTTTGCTTGCCTTGTGTGTTTTTTTCTAGGGGGCTACATCCAGTGGTGCTCTGGGGTTACTCCTGGCTCTGTGCTTAAAAATCACTTAAAAATGGCAGGTGTAGGGGGCCTGAGAGATAGCATGGAGGTAAGGTGTTTGCCTTTCATGCAGGAGGTCATCGGTTCAAATCCCGGCACCCCATATGGTCCCCTGTGCCTGCCAGGAGCAATTTCTGAGCCTGGAGCCAGAAATAACCCCTGAGCACTGCTGGGTGTGACCCAAAAACCACACACACAAAAAAAAAGGCAGGTGTGGGAGACCATATGGGATGCTGGGGATCAAACCCTGGTCGGCCGCATGCAAGGCAAACGCCCTACCTGCTATGCTATTGCTCCTGCCCGAGCATGCTTGCCTTGTGAGTGGCTGACCTGGGTTTGAACCCTGGTATCCCACATGGTCCTTCAAGCACTATGAGGAGTGATTCCAAAAACACTTAACTAAAAAGAAAAGAAATAGGAAGAGTTGAGATTAGAAAGCAGGCGCTTCCTTGCATGTGACGCATGAGGCTTCCATCCCTTGTATCACATGGTCCCTGAGCACCATGCTGGGTGTGATCCTGAGACCAAAATAATTACAAATTTGAGTGAACATTATGCATTTCTAGACACAGTGTCTTGCTTGATATAACTGGAGTGATTGAAGAAGTGTGGCCTGTGTCTGAGGGCATTTGGGAGTTCTCCTTAAGGCAGGGCTTAGCACCATTAATGTCATACTCTCTGGGCAGGGTTGGTGTTGCCTGTCTCCGTTGCCTGTCCCCTCTTTTGTCAGTGGGGAGCTTCTACACCCGGTGGTACGCAGGGCTTCTGACTCAGTGCTCAAGGATCACTCCTGACTGGTTCAGGGGAACATATGTAGTGCCAAGGATAGACCCAGGTTGGCCTCATGCAAGGCAAATGCCCTGTCTGCTCTATTATCACCCCATCTTTTCTCTCTCTGCTGGGATTCGTGATCCCCTCACTGAAGGCTGCCTGTCTGCGCGGATTCTTGTCCCAAAGAGATTGATCTGTCCTCTGTTAATGGCAGGGAGAGAAGAACATCATTGTTTTTCAGTGCTGGGGATCAAACCTAGGGCCTTGCACAAGCAAGGCAAACACTCGACTTCTGTATTTGTTGCTGATAGCAGGATGGACTCATGGATGTTTCTTTTGCCCTTTGGTTTATTATCTGATCCTAGTCTGCTTTATTGCTCCCATTGTTCCAGGTTTAGTCACAAGGAACGCTTCCATTTCCCTTTGACCTCTCTCCGACTTCTGGGTCTGTTTCCATGGTCTGAGCACATCCCCACTCCACTCTCTAGCCCTTTCAGGGCCTGCTGTTACCAGGTCCCTGGCTCCCCTCTGCCTCAGTTTCTAGCAGATTCTTCCTCTCAAGTCTCTGCAAATGGAGCTCCATGCAGGTTCCAGGCTGCTGCTTCTTTAGAGGAATAAACAGGGGTCACGTGGGATGGCTCTGGTGGTTCTTTCTCTTTCCCCATTTGAACTCCCAATACCTCTGCCCAAGCCCTGACTACTTGGCATGGTCAGAGTGGGTGTTTGCAGAGAATGGACTCTTGGCTGGGGCCTTCGGGTGCCTCATTCTCAGCTTCAGGCACTCAGTTCTCCATCCAGGCCAGTCATGTGGTCTGACCTGCATTCTTGTGCTGCCACTCAGGGAACAGCTGTCCCCGAGGTGGGTTTGTGTCTGCTGGTGGCTCCCAGGGGCCCTGAACTGACTGTCACTGTGCTGTGAGCCAGAATCATTGAGTCCTTAAATCCTTCCACGTCTTCTCTCTGAGGATTGGTCTTGCAGTTGGTCCCAAGCCTCTTACCATCTCATTGCCTGACTGTGCCCTGTCAAATGGCTCGCAGCACTGTGAGCCTTGGTGGTTCTCTAGTCCCATTGCTTCCCTAGGCAGTGTTCACTAATGCCAACTTTTGAGCTTTTATTTATTTATTTATTTATTTATTTATTTATTTATTTATTTATTTATTTATTGGGCCACACCTGGCAGAGCTCCTGACTCTGCACTCAGAAATTACTCCTTACAGGCGCTCGGGGGGGGGGGGGGGCATATGTGATGTCAGGGATCAATCTGGGTTGGCTGCATGCAAGGCAAATGCCCTACCCGCTGTGCTGTCTTTCCAGCCCTTTGAACCTGCTTTTATTTTATTTTTTAATTTTTTTATTTATATAATATTTTTTTGTGGTTTTTGGGTCACACCCAGCAGTGCTCAGGGTTTTTTCCTGGCTCCGTGCTCAGAAATTGCTCCTGGCAGGCACTGGGGACCATATGGGATGCCAGGATTCGAACCAATGACCTTCTGCATGAAAGGTAAATGTGTTACCTTCATGCTATCTCTCTGGCCCCTATTTTTTAATTTTTAATTTTTTTGTTTTGTTTTTTTGGCCACACCCAGTGATACTCAGGGGTTACTCCTGGCTCAGAAATCGCTCCCGGCTTGGCGAGCCCTAGGGGAACCGGGGGATCGAACCATGGTTCGTCCTAGGCTAGGGCGCATAGGGCATACGCCTTACTGCTTGTGCCACAGCTCCGGCCCCTGAACCTTCTCTTATTTTATTTTATTTTATTATTATTATTATTATTTTTTTTTTTTTTTTTTTTTTTTGGTTTTTGGGCCACACCCGGCGGTGCTCAGGGGTTACTCCTGGCTGTCTGCTCAGAAATAGCTCCTGGCAGGCACGGGGGACCATATGGGACACCGGGATTCGAACCAACCACCTTTGGTCCTGAATCGACTGCTTGCAAGGCAAACGCCGCTGTGCTATCTCTCCGGGCCCCTGAACCTTCTTTTAAATGAGACTTTCCTCTCTGTCTGCTTCTGGGTTGTGCAACCCTCCTCAGGCCTGCCAGAGGCTTTGTGAGGAGAGAATGAGAGGACATTTGGGCTCAAAGATGCTGTGCGTGATGGGGCTTCTTTCTTTGAGGGATGATGATTTGCTTATTTTGGCTCCTCCTTGATGCTGATTGTTTGGATCACATGGTCCCCCTTCCAGTCCTTGTGGGCTTTGAAGACCAGGTTTGTCGATGGGTACCAGACAGCAATGTCAGCCAGCACTTCTGGGACACCACTGGAAATTGTCGTTCTTCTGTTTGTACACCCAGATGGGGATGTCCCTCATGGTCCCCGGGACTGCATGTCCAGGCCAACCTACCCTGCATGTTGGGTGCTGGGGAAGATCTTCTCCAGGCTTGCTGGAAGGATGAGGAACTCTGTCCCCTCTCAAGGCACTCATCCCTCTGCCCTGCCTTTGATGGGGTCACCTTGCAAGTAGGGTTTCAGCATCAGGCTTGGGCTGAACAGGACATCTGCTGTCCTATTCAGCATTCTTTCCAGAGGAGAATGGGGCCCTGTAGTGGAGGCTGGAGGAAAGTGGGGGGAGCTCTGAAGCATCTGTGAGGAGTCTCTGCCTGCTGAGCACTGGCAGGGACCGGGCCTGCTCTGAGCCAGGTTCTATAGCACCTCACAGGCATCTCCCCAACAGTCCCAGAGGCAGGTGTCCCATCTATCTCCTGTATATGGGGTGACTCCAGAGCCGGAACTAAAGTTGGTCTGACTCAAACACTTGAGTTGCTAATCCCTGTGTGAAAGGGACCTGAAAGATGGTGTTGAGACAGTGGGGTGTCTAGCAGATGGGCAGGTGTTCCCGCCTGCCTCTGTCCAAACACCAGCCAGGTGGAACCAGGTGTGCCTAGGCTCAGCTCCTTGTGCCCTGGAGGCATCCCTGCCCTGCATCAGCTGGGCAGTTTGTGCTTTGAAGACAAAGGGAACCAGCATTTGCCTAGAGAATTCTTCCCCTGTGACATGCTGTCCACAGATCCTTCACTCAACCCTTGGGCCCCCAACTTCTCCAAGCTCTTATGAAAACTTGGGCCAAGAAGGCAGATATTGAGGTTTACTCCTCAGGTTTAGGCACAGCCTTTCATTGCCTGATATCTTTCCCTGGGTTTCGTTTTGCAGAACTTCAGAGCAGAAATGTTGGCTTATTGCTTGTTTGCTGTCCTCCAGGTTTCTTCTGCAGAGCCACTGAAGCAGCTGGGCCTTGTTCCTCTAGAGGGGTTTGGTGGGTGGTGCTAATACTAGTTTCTCTTTCCCCCTTTCTCCACAGCTCTTTTTTTTTTTTTTTTTTTTTTTTTTTGTGGTTTTTGGGTCACACCCGGCAGTGCTCAGGGGTTACTCCTGGCTCCATGCTCAGAAATTGCTCCTGGCAGGCACAGGGGACCATATGGGATGCTGGGATTTGAACCGATTACCTCTTGCATGAAAGGCAAACGCTTTACCTCCATGCTATCTCTCCAGCCCCTCTCCACAGCTCTTTGACCTGTGCTACTGCTATAGGGTTGGGAGCTGACAGGAGGTGGGAGAAGCAGATAAATAGGTGCAGGTTTCCCTGACTTGGACTTGGCCCCCCACAGACCCTCCCTGAGATAGGGAGGATGCTCCCCGCATTGATGAGATCCCAGTGAGAAGTGTCAGGAGGGAGGAAACAGAGTGAGTGAATGAGATACAGGGTTGCTGTGAGGTTTGTAACCATCAGGGATCCTACATCCCACCCTGGGACCAAGGAACCAAACCTGGGCTTGTTCTCAGCCCCGCACTGGCAGGGGGGTGTTTGAATGGCAGGATACATTATGTGGATTTGTGCTGTAGAAAGAGGCACACCAGGCCAGAGAGAATGAGACCCTGACCTTGCATAGGCTGAAAGGCTGACCCTGGTTTGCTACCTGGAACCATGTCTGATCCCTTGAGCCTGTCAGAAGTGATCCCAGTTCCAAAGCACAGAGTCAGGAGTAAGTCCCAGGTGTGGCTGGGTGTAGCACCCACTCCCCCCACAAAAAAAAAGAATGTGCCAAAGTTAAAAAAAAAAGATTCTGGGGTTCATGCGATAGCACAATGGATAGAACATTTGCCTTGAACTTGGCTCACTCAGGTTTGATCTCTGGCATTCCATATGGTCTCTGTGCCTGCCAGGAGTGATTTCTGAATGAGAATACTATTGAATGCGAACAGGTGTGCTTCCAAAACCAAAAACAAAATTGACCTCACACAGATGCTCTGGGTGGACCTAAGAATCTGTTCCTGTCTTGCTGATGGGCTTAGGGAGAGAAGCCTGTGGAAATGTGGAGAATCACTCCTGAAGTCCCAGAGGTTCTTAGACTCCAAAGACATTGTCTGTCTCCCCCAGCTGTCCTGTCCGTGAATCCCGGGTTTTCCCTCACTGACTATGCTGTGTCAGCAGATAACATGAACCAGGGTTAACTCGTGCCTTCCCCCCCCCCCTCCTTCCAGCCCCCAGTATCCTTCCTGTTGGCCCTGAGAAGGAGCAGGACCTGGAGGTTAGTCCTGACTCAAAAGAGCTTCAGGCTCAGCCTGGGCCAGTGGTGAAGATGCCAGCCTCTTGTGACTTTAAGTTGATCCCTGCATGCGGCCCCTTTTCATAGCATTGGTGATGTTGATGTCTCTGCTGAGGCTTTGAATTCACCTTCCCTGGAAGGAGAGGGGACCTGTTAAAACTATAGAAAGGCAGCACCACTGAGACACCCCCACACATACACTAACTTCTAGCTCTGGCCAGATACACCCCATAAGATTCTCCCCCAAAGGTCAACCTGGACTGCAAATTTCAGGTGGTCAGAGTCCTGCTACCTCTTGGCTGCCAGTGACTCCATAGACAGGGATCCATAGTGCTGATGGCATGGAAAGACAACCCTCTCGTTGATCTGTTCTTCCCCTTTTTCCTTGTTTCCTTTTATATTCTCTGCACTACTTGGGAGCAGTATACCATTCTAACCTCTTGCTGCCCATCCAAGAGACAGATATCAGCATAGTATTTCTTTCCATTATTCTGAAGCCTTAACTTTAACCTTTAGTCCTTGGAGCTGGCATGTTAGTACAGCAGTACAGAGTAGTTCCCTTGCACTTAGCTGGTCTGGTTCCATCCCTGGCATCTCATATGGTTTCCTGAGCACTGCCAGGAATGGTCCCTGAGTGTAGAGCCGAGTAAGTCCTAGGCACCACTGGCATGACCCAAAAACCAAAAAATAAAATAAAGTTCTTTAATCCCCAGTTCAAGCAAAAATTTAACTACAGGGGGCCCACAATCAATGGTACTGGAGACTACTGCTGGATCAGTTCTCAGGGGCCACTCCTGGCCGTGGTGGGGAACCACGCAGGGCCAGAGACTGAACCTGGGTCTGGCTCATGAAGACCCTGCACTCAGCACTTTGAGGCACTTTGTTCCAAAACATGTTCTCAGTATGTGTTCAATAGACGTGCTGTTCATTCCTGCATCTTGCCTCTTCCCTGTTGTCTTTTGAACCATCATGTGTAGATTATCTTTATAGTGAACCTATAATCAAGTGAAGGTAGAATATATTTCATATAGTGGGGACTAGATTAGTTTCTTCTTATTCCTTAGTTTCATTTTTTATTGTTATATGCAAAATTCTGTACTAGCAGCATTTTTATCTTTTTGTTGACATAACTTACATACAGCAAAACATGTAAAAAAAATTGGGGGATCATAGGGGCCTCTCAGACAGTACCCCAGATGATTGGGGGCTACTCCCAGCCATACTCGGTCTGACTGTGAGGACCAATGACTTAGTGCATGGGCACAGTGGTCTCACTAGAGCCATTAGAACCACACTCAGGGTTTGTGCTTGGGGGGGGTTCCCAGGGTTATATCTGGGGTACTAGACCATGTGAACTCAGAGCCTAGAATGTGACAAGCATGTGCTCTAATCCTTTGAGGTACTCTTGTTCCCCCTCCTTTTTTTAAAGCAATACTTAAAAGAAATACATTTTTTTCCTTTTTTTTGGGGGGGGGTCACACCCGGCAGCGCTCAGGGGTTACTCCTGGCTCTACACTCCTGGCAGGATCGGGGGGCCCATATGAGATTCAGGATTTGAACCACCTTCCTTCTGCATGCAAGGCAAAAGCCTTACCTCCATGCTATCTCTCCGGCCCCCAGAAATACATTTCTTTTCCTTTCTGTTATTCAGGCGACTGCTGGCTACACACACTTCATGCAGTACTTGCTTGCTCCTTGCTGGTGCTTAGCAGGTTTGTACAGGGCTGTGGTGTTGCTTGCATGCTTCTCGCCAGGAATCTCATCCTTCCACTTTGCTCACACATGTTTGGTGTGCACTTGGACATTGGACACCCAGATGGCATTGTTGCTAGGACTTGTGTTCAGCACATGTGATTCATGCTGGGGATCAAACGCATAGCCTCATACTTCCAAGTCAGGTGCTTTGCTACTGCACCTTTCCTGGGCCCCAAGTGTATAAATCATAAGTAGACAGCTGGATGGATATTCATGTGTGTAACCTCCATGTAGCTATTTTTCATATCAAGATATTGCAGCTGTGCAGTAGTATTTTCTACATTTTGATAGGAACTCATTTGTTTTCATAGTTAAAAGCCATCTTTTACCAAAGCATAGAAAGCCCCTATTTTTCTTAGTGGCTATGGTGACATTGTCAATATTTGAGGGTTTTCTGCTTCTGAAGGGGGCGCCTTGCTAGAATCAGGGACCATGGGTTAAGCCCTTCCTCTCCTGCTCTGTAATTGAAAAGAGTGGGATTAAGACTTCCTGGATTTTTTTCCCAGTCTGACAGTGTAGTCCAAACGAGTTAGCCTCAAGCTGGGGAGATGGTGCTTGTGGTTGAGTCATGCCTAGTGACTGAGATTATTTTTTTAACTTATTGAATCACCGTGAGGTACAAAGTTAAAAGTTGTTCATGACTGAGCTCCAGTTTTATGTACATTGTTGAGTTTGATCCTCAGCACTAGATGACCCCCTGAGTACTACTCAACAAAGATAGCCCTGGGGGCCACCTGGAATATTTCAGGGAGTGGAACATGACCCTTCTCATCTCTAAAACTACACTCCCAGTTTGTTTCTTTATGTGTTTGTTTGTTTGTTTGTTTTTAGAAAAGAAGACGAGTAAAGCTCTTAGTGTAGGCCTACCACCTGTTGGAGCCTAAGCTTTGGCATAATATGCTCTGTGGGCTTTGTTTCCTTTAACCTTCAAGACAACCTCATACCACTTCTCTCTAAGGCACTGAAGCTGACCTCCATCTTATCTAAGGTCACACAGCTCAAAACTGGGAGCCAGGCTCTACCCAAAGTCAGAGTGTCTCCCACAGCTTTCTTCCTGGGCCTGCTCCGCAATTGGGCACCTCACATGGCCCCCAGCTCGAGATTCTTTGGCCTCTGCTCTGCACTTGGTCTGCAGCCTGCAACTTTTAATTGTTTGAGATTTTAGGGCAGTCCTGGAGGTGCTCAAGGGTACTCTGTTACTCCTAGCTTGGTGCTCAGGGAAGCGTGAGGTACTGGGTATCAAACCTAGGACACTTGCATGCAAAGCATTTGCTGATATTTTCCAATTAAAATTTTTTTCAGGGGCCGAACGATAGCACAGCGGTAGGGCATTTGCCTTGCACACGGCTGATCTAGGACAGACTTTGGTTTGATCCCCCAGTGTCCGATATGGTCCCCCGAGCCAGGAGCGATTTCTGAGCACATAGCCAGGAGTGACCAGTGAGCGTCACAGGGTGTGGTCCCAAAAATTTTTGGGGGGGGACCAGACTGATAATGCAGCAGGTTGGATGCTTATCTTGTATGTGGCTGACCCAAATTCAACCTTCCAATACCCCCTATGGTTCCCTAAAGGATTAATCTGAGTACAGAGCCAAGAGTAAGGCCTGATCTCTGCTGTGTGTGTCAAAAAGAAAAAACAACAAAAAATTTTTTCCAACTTGCTCTTCAGTTCCATATTCTCCATTGAACAAGTGTCTCGTTTACTTTTCTCTTTGTCTTTCTAATTTTTCACTCTGGCAAAGCCTGTGTTCTCTCTTGAACATTTTCTCTCTTTCTTGCTCCTCACATCTAAGAAAGTTTTTTTTTTTAATTTTTATTTACATCTCAGAAAGTTTTAACAAAAAAAATCTATCTTCACCAAAAAAAATTTATTTTCTCTACTGAATTATTTTTTTCTTTTCCTTTTGCTTCTGGGAATCAAAACAGGACTTCACTAACAAGGCAAGTGCTTTGCACTGAGCTGTATTCCTGATCAGAATAAACCTCCCTATTTTAATTAACAAATTATTTAACTGAATCACCGTTAGATACAGTTACATATTTGTTCATGATGGAGTTTCTAAAAGTCATGAAATTTGCTAGTACATGGATGGTTATGAAGAGTGTGATGAGTTGGGGAGGGATAGTCATAGAATGAGTCATAGAATGATAGTACAGCAGGTTGGGTGTTTGCTTTGCACACTGCCAACCTAGCATTGATCCTCAGCGTCCCATATGTTCCCCTAATCCCGCCAGGAGTGATTCCTGAGCTCAGAGGTGGGAGTAACCCCTGAGTACCTCTGGGTATGCCCCCAAAACAAAAATAAAATGATCGCACTCATTTGTGGGATATGAAAGAAAAGAGAGTATGGTAAAAATACTCCCTCAAAAAAGGTTGTATGGGGCCCGGAGAGATAGCACAGTGGCGTTTGCCTTGCAAGCAGCCGATGCAGGACCAAAGGTGGTTGGTTCGAATCCCGGTGTCCCATATGGTCCCCCGTGCCTGCCAGGAGCTATTTCTGAGCAGACAGCCGATTTTGGGTGTGGCCCAAAATCCAAAAAAAAAAAAAAGGTTGTATGGGGTCATTCTTTGCAGTGTTCAGGGGGCCTTCAGGACCACTCAGCGCTACACAGCAATTCTTGGGCCAGTCGTGTCAAGTGTGTGCTTGATAGTTCAGTACTAGATACTGGTTGTGCGGTGCCACTCTAACCAGTGAGCTCAGGCTCAGACTGGTGCTTGGGCAGGTGGGAGGTGCATTCATTGCATTCATATGGTATTAGGGACCAAACTCAGCCCTCAGACATGCTTGCTCAACCCTGCGAGTCTGGTCCTAGCCCTTGACCTGTGTTTTCTCATGCCGCTCATCATAGCTTCCAACCTCACCCACAAGTGGCACCTGCTGTGGGCCTCTCTTGCCCTGGATTTGGCATCTCAAATATTCAGGAATGCTTGTTTCCAGAGTCAGATAGTTGGGATGCCAGAGGGAGTCGCTTGCCAGACCCACCTCTGAAGGCCTGGGCGGGGTCACCATATTCTCAGCCCCTTCCCCTGACCTGGAGCCAGTGGGTCCGACTCACCTCTGGTCAGCAGAACTGCCCGTGTCTCTGCTCAGCTCCCAATCCAGGCTGCCTGCTAGAGGAAGTCTCTGAGGCAAACGGGAAGCATGAGAGACACCTACTGCCGAGATTGCTCACCCTTGCACAGGAAAGACGGTGAGGGTGAAGTGGATGATTTCATGGCTGAGAGAAGAGAAAGGTGGCAGCGTGGAATGACAGCTGGGGACCTGAGACTGTACAGCTGCCTCGGTTATTGAGTGAAGGGCAGCCCCTGTGCCATCCCAGTCTGCGACTTCTTTTTTTTTTTTTTTTTTTTTTTTTGGTTTTTGGGCCACACCCGGTGACGCTCAGGGGTTACTCCTGGCTATGCGCTCAGAAGTCGCTCCTGGCTTGGGGGACCATATGGGACGCCGGGGGATCGAACCGCGGTCCGTCTCCTAGGCTAGCGCAGGTAAGGCAGGCACCTTACCTCCAGCGCCACCGCCCGGCCCCGGGTCTGCGACTTCTATTCATAGGGTTCTCCTTCATAGCTCTGTGCTGATATCTGGACTCTACTGCTCTGAGACTCTAATCCAGTTGGTCAGTGTAATTTTTTTTATTTATTATTTTTTTTTTTGGTTTTTTTGGGCCACACCCGGTGACGCTCAGGGGTTACTCCTGGCTATGCGCTCAGAAGTCGCTCCTGGCTTGGGGGACCATATGGGATGCCGGGGGATCGAACCGCGATCCATCCTAGGCCAGCGCAGGCAAGGCAGGCACCTTACCTCCAGCGCCACCGCCCGGCCCCCGTAATTTTTTTTTTAAGTCTTTGGGCCACACTGGCAAAGCTTAGAGGTCTCTCCTAGCTCTGCACTCAGGGATCACTCCTGGCACTACTCGGGACCATATCAGATACCAAGGATCTAATACTATTGGTCTTGTGCAGGACAAATGTTTTACCCACTGTACTATCTCTCCAACCCATCAGCATTACTGTAAATGCCCCAGGGACTCCAGCTGAGAAAGGCTGAGACCCAGAGACCCACAGTGGCTGGGTGCTGGCAGGAACAAAGTGTGGCCTTTCCTTACTTTTCCTTTCTCTCCTGTTCGGGAACCTTACCCCTGTACCCTAGGATGTGTGGGTGGGAAGAGGCTGAGGGTGTTCCGCTTCCCAGCACTCTCTCCTGTTTCCTGCGGAACCAAGGTGGGGACTGGTGTTTACTTCCTCAGCTCTGCCCTCCCTGCTCATGGTGATGACGGGGTGCATTTCCTTGTGTGCTTTCATATACTGCACAGTGCACAAGGGACCTCACGTTTGTCCCTGTGATGCCAAGGGAGCCCCATGGTGGGCTGCCTGCAGGCAACTTGTCACACGGGGCCTCCTGCCTGCTAGATGGACGGAGCCCACCCTGGACATATACCTTCCATGTTGGCCTCAAGCAAGTCCAGTTCTGGTTTGTCCTTGCACCTCTCTTGCATTTATTTTGTTTTCCAGCCCTGGGACTAAACTCAAACCCAAGGCCTCACAATGCGTTCTGCTGAGCTTTAGACCTGCTCCCCTTCAGGGATTGTTTGTTTGGTTTGGGTTTTTGCAGGGGGTTAAGGGATGGGCGTGGGGGTTGGGCCACATTCAGTAGTGTTCAGGGGCTACTCCTGGCAGTGCTTGGAGGATCTTGCAGTGCTGGAGGTCAAACCTGAATAAGCCTTGCACCTTAACCTTTGTACTGTTTCTTCAGCCCAGTTTTGGGGGGTGGGTTATGGCAAGGCTACACATTTCAGCAGCAAGAGGGAATTATCCAAGAGGAAGTCCATCCTCCCCTCTTGTGTTTTCCTGCTGTTAAAGATAAAAACAAATTTTTTTTAATCTTAGACCCATTTTGTATCTCATAAGAAATGTGGTTTCAGCTTTAGCTTTTTTTGTTTTTGTTGCTTGCGTCACACCTAGCAGCTGAGGCTAGTTCCTGGCATTGGGCCCAGGCAGGGATCACCCCAGGATGGGCTCATAAGACCATATGTTGTTCTGGGAATTGAACCTAGCCACATGCAAGGCAAGCGTCTCCCTGTCTACTAACTCTCACACTCCGAGCTTTAGCTCTGAAGGAGATTTGATACTGTCAGAAGGAAACATTAACTGTTATCAGTTTGGGTTATAATGTGACCACTTGACAGCATCTGGGATGCTGGGAAGATGCCCCACCCCTCTCTTCCCACAGGCCAGCTTCTGGCGAGAATCTGTCTTTGCCACCTGCAGGGTTCTGAATTTCCCATCTTGGAAGAAGATAAAGCTTCTGGGTATCCTGGTGTGACGTTCCCCTCTCTTAGATACTCCTGCCCTCCACCCCACCCCCCTTTTGTTAGAAATGCTTCTAAGGTAAAAGCAGCCACTTCTCTGCCTCTTTTCTGAGGTTTGACCCATATTTCAGGTGATCAGGTGGAACCAGGAAAACCATGGAACACTGCAGATATGGTGTTTTCCTGGCACGTGGCCAACCTGGGTTCAATACTTGACTTCCCATATGGTCCCCAGACCCCACCAGAAATGACCCAAAAACAGGAACACAAAACAAAACAGAAAAAGAAAGCTGCAGGGCAGCAGCCCTAAACAGTGCTGCGTGTACCAGCACAGGTTCACTGTGAAAAATGGGGCCAATATCCAGGGAGAATCTGCCACTCGCCAGTTAGTGCCAGTCTGGGAACTTTCTTTTTTGGGGGTGGGGGTTTGGGCCACACTCGGTGGTGCTCAGGGGTTACTCCTAGCTCTGTGCTCAGAAATCGCTCCTGGCAGGCATGAGGGATCATATGGGATGCCAGGATTCAAACCACCGTTGGTCCTGGGTTGGTTGCTTGCAAGGCAAACTTGCAGCCCTACTGCTGTGCTATCTCTCTGGCCCCAGTCTGGGCATTTTGAACAAACATGGAGTCTGGGTTCTCCTCCACACCTTCCCAACAATCTCCAGAATCGATGAGAACCATTATCCAAGTGTTTTTCCTTCTGACCTCTCTGAAAAGAATCAGATTTCATTTGGGCAGGTTCCAAATGCTCTGGTTTGAGGGTGATGTGACTGTCTGGCCTCTCTTCCCTTAGAATCAAGAACTTCGACCCCTGTTCCTCTCTCCCCACGCCTTCCTGCACTCTTCTCTAATGCCACAACCACAGTCGGCCTGACTGTGTCATGTGGACCAGTGGTAATAACTGATTTACAATTCCACTGTGATTTCCCCATCGTCACTGCCACAGATTCCTCCCCCTCACGGGCATGCCTGCAGGTGACAGCAACCAGACCTTGCCAGCCCAGCAAAGTGGCTACCCCAGAGGGTGTCTCATTTGCCTCTCAAGGTCAAGGTGTGACCAAGATGCGCCCACTGAGTAGCTGGTGAGCTTCCCAGGAAAGCAATTCCATGTGGTCAGTGCACTCTGGCACCCGGGTGAGCTGTGGACGGCCTGTGTAAGGAGGAGGCCACCTGGTAAAGGCCCTTGAACAAGATGAATGGAGCAAACACCTCAAGTCTGAACATTTTGGGAATGGCATTTCTTGTCACTGAGTGAAACAAACCGTATCTTCCCTCCCTCACCCCCCATATACTTCCTTCCTTGTGCTTTTTGGGAAGAGGAGGTCCCCACTTTAATTCTCTTTTCCTTTGGCTCACTCCAGAAAGGAAACTCATTTGCAGGCCAGTGAATCACTCTTCCTTAAGTGTGTAGCTGGGAGTGCCAGGACGTAAAAAGCGGCTTGAGGTTGAGCAGACTCAGCTCTTTGCTGTCAGCCTCACATTGTCACCAAGGATGAACAATGTGGGTTACTTCTCACCAATATCCCCAATTCACTAACACCCCATCCTGTGACTGCGGGCCACATTTTGAGGCTCTTGCCCTGCAGACTCCTTCCAGGTCGTCTCTGCTGTTCTTGGCACTCAGTGCTAGTTCATAAATGTTCTGTCTGTGGTAGTATCTCTTAGAATAAATCTTCCAGAGGCTTCTAGAGAGTGCTTGTTCTTTTGCAATTCCAAAACCTTAAATAACCAAAAAGAAAGACAAAAAGTAATAAAGTTTGTGGGAGCTGGAGCGATAGCATGGAGGTAAGTCGTTTGCCTTGCATGCAGAAGGATGGTGGTTTGAATCCCGGCACCCCGAGCCTGCCAGGAGTGATTTCTGACCCAAGAGCCAGGAATAACCCCTGAGTACTGCCGGATGTGACCCAAAAACCAAAATAATAATAAAGTTTCACCTGCCTCTGAGCTGACACTACCAAGTGACTCAGTTGCCAGTGCACCATCAGGTCTTGGTGCCTGTGTTTGTCTCTGCCCGCCCCCGCCTCCCCCTGCTGCTCTCCCTACTGCCCTTTGCCTGTGCCAGCAGCCCTGAAACTGAGGTCTCTTTCGTGGGGAAGTTGGCAGCTGTGCCGCTTGAGCACAGCGCTGGGCTTTGGTGTGTGTTTGGTGTTTCAATGTGTGTGAGACTTGTGGTCCTTCAGGATGGAGGGAAGGGGGAGCTCGGGGCTCGGCAGTGAAGTGGGGCTTTGATTCCAGTGCACCTGCACCCTCCGCCTGAGAAAAAGGGGTGGGGGCACTCCATCCTGCGATTGGCGCCCCAGAATGGCTGTTTGATGATGGTTTGCTTTGGCCAGCTGCTCCCCAGGTGCCAGGAGGTGGCTGAGCACCTGGTCTGAGGCATGCCAGGTGCCCACCGTATGTGGCACTGAGGCATCTATGGACTTGCTGCAATCCTGGGCCTCAGGTGGGCAGTGTGGAGGCCTCTTATTGCAACTGTTACAGAGGAGAGAGATTGTGGCTCAAGGAAGACTTCCCAGCCTGGACTCTCAGCATTAGGGTCTAGGACAGGAAGTGGGATGGCAGAAGGCTGGAGAATGGGCCGGGCAGGTGGGCAGCAGCGCCCCTGGTACTGGTCCCTCCTGCACTAACCCTGTGCTTTCTGACTTCTCCCACAGTTGGAGGGCCCCGCCTCACTAAGTGCCTCTTTGCATCGCACCAGTCCCCACCCCCAAGCTCACTGGTACCCGGACAGCAACACGGGCCATGGCGGGTCGGGGAGGCGCAGCACGCCCCAACGGACCAGCCGCTGGGAACAAGATCTGCCAGTTTAAGCTGGTCCTACTGGGAGAATCGGCAGTGGGCAAATCTAGCCTGGTCCTCCGCTTTGTCAAGGGGCAGTTCCACGAGTACCAGGAGAGCACGATTGGAGGTGAGTCAGTGCCCCTCCATGAAGAAGGAAGACAGCTCCTCTTCCTCCTCTGCACTCCTGAGGGAAACCACAGCCGGGCTGAGACCCGCTCAAGGACAGACCTTTTCTGTCTCCTGGGAAGGGGAAGCATCTTGGCCAGTGGGCTGCTGCTGCCTGGCCCGCACCCTTGGCTGAGCTCTGAGGCTCTTTCTGTCTGCCTTGTGGTCTGCACTCAGGCTGTGAGGTGCCTCAGCCCTCAGCCTCCTGCTGCAGTGGTCAGGAGAGGCCTCATGGAGCGGGGCCAGCTTTGGCCTAGAGGCCTCCTTTCTCCCCCTGGTCAACAGGAGGTTTCCTGGCGCTGCAGAGACAAGGGGCCATGTCAGCAGTTTGTGTTGCCTCCTCAGCATGGAGCCGGGTGCTGGCAAGGGGGAAGTGAGGTGGGGGAGGGCAGCCAGGAAAATGGGCTTTGTGTGCGGGATCCCGATGAGGAGGATCCTCCCTGTTTCTCCCTGTGCAGGGGCACTGCCTGTGGCACCTGCCCGCAAGCTCCGTGTCCCCCTGCCTGCTTAGGCCTGGAGAGGGGCAGTTCTCTCTCTGGAATTGGACCTCTGGTGAGGTTCCTGTGTTCCCTGGTGGCCAGCCACCCAGAGGCAGCCAGGAATGAAGCTGGGCTGGTGGCGAGTCAGCTGTCAGAGCTGGGGGAACTGGCCCCCAGCCTCCTCTTGGCGGGGAACTGCCTGTACTCTGAGGCTCCCAGTGTCACCGAGCACGTGAGCGTGTCCTCAGGAAACCAAAGGCAGCAACGCCCGGAGCTGGAACCACTGAGAGGCTTCCAGCCAGAGGGTTTTTCTGGGGGGAGGGAGGCAGAGGCGGAGAAGAGCAGGTGGGTCCCCCACCTGTCTGAGCTGCGAATTCCATTTCCCTGTCTGTACCCCTGTCCTTGGTGGAGAGGGTGGGGGCTCTACCATCAGCAGGTTGTCTTCCTGTTACTGCCCTTGCTCAGGGGTGGGGATGGAAGTCTGCAGAGAGGGGTAAGCCCCAGTCCCCTTAGTGGTCACACAAAATACCACCTTTACCCAGCTCGGCCACTCAGCCAGGGACCTGTCTAGGTCCATCTCAGAAGGTCTCAGTGCTGGTACCCAGGTAGCAATGCAAGTATAGGGGTAGGGGATAGGGGGATTCTCCTCCAATCAACACTGGTAACCCCATGGTTAACAGTTAACAGTAACTCCATCCTCCCTCTTATAGCGGCCTTCCTGACACAGACCGTCTGCTTAGACGACACAACAGTCAAATTTGAGATCTGGGACACAGCAGGGCAGGAGCGGTATCACAGCCTGGCCCCCATGTACTATCGAGGAGCCCAAGCTGCCATCGTGGTCTACGACATCACCAACACAGTAAGATTCCTCTTGCCCTCACACCCTTTGTCCTGGCTGGGGTTGGGCTGACTTCCTCTCCCAACACATTCCCGGCCACTCTGACTCTGCCTTCTGGAACTTCTCTGCAGAACTCTGGGTAAGGAGACTCTTCTCTTCTGTCCCTTTGATATTCTCTTCCCTGTTGCCCCCAGGATACATTTGCACGAGCCAAGAACTGGGTGAAGGAGTTACAGAGGCAGGCGAGCCCCAACATTGTCATTGCACTGGCAGGAAACAAGGCAGACCTGGCCAGCAAGAGAGCCGTGGAGTTCCAGGTGGGGGGGACGGACCGGTCTTGGGGGGAAGGAGGAGGGTAGTTCATGGGTCATATGGGAGCGGAGGGGAGCATGAAGTTGCTCGTGACTGGAACACAAGCCACTCTTCTTTCTCTGTTCAGGGAAAGAGGATGCATGCATCTGCACCATGCAACTTCTGTGCCCTGCCTCTGCGAGCCCACTTTCCAAGGGAGCACTCACCAGAGATGCTCTGTCTGTATGCTCCAGGCTGACAGTCAGATGTCACAGCATAAGAGGCGAAACAGAGAAATGGCAGCATTGACCCTAGAAAGCCAGTCTCCCTTACCCCAGTTTCCTTACACTCCCTGTTTTCCTGGTAATTTGCACACGGGTGAACCTCTTTCTCTGTAGCATGACTTGTGCTCTGCATATTGTGTGTTTACCAGATTTCACTATAATCATTGCAGTCACATTGAGATGTGACTATTATATACCACTTTTTGTTTTGTTTTACTTTTAGATCACATCCTCTGGTGCTCAGGGGTTCCTCCTGGCTCTGCACTCAGGAATTACTCCTGGTAGTGCTTGGGGGACCATATGGGATGCTGAGGATTGAACCAAGGCCAGCCGCATGCAAAACAAGCCTGGTATTCATTGTACTATTGCTCCAGCCCTTATAAGATCCTTTTTTTAGGGCCCGGAGAGATAGCCCAGTGGCGTTTGCCTTGCAAGCAGCCAATCCAGGACCAAAGGTGGTTGGTTCGAATCCCGGTGTCCCATATGGTCCCCCGTGCCTGCCAGGAGCTAATTCTGAGCACAACCAGGAGTAATGCCTGAGCACCACCGGGTGTGGCCCAAAAACCAAAAAAAAAAAAAGATCCTTATTTTAAAAATGTCTTTAACTGGGCTGTAGAAACAGTATTGGGGTTAAGCCTCTTGCTTTACCATGCAGTCAATCCCAGTTTGATTCCCAGCACTATATGGCCTCCCATCATTGCCAGGTGTGGCTCAAACTCAGCTGCAATCACTTTTCCCCAAAAAAATTCCCAAATAAGGAGATCATAAAATGGGCTGGAGAGATAGCATGGAGGTAGGGCGTTTGCCTTGCATGCAGAAGGACAGTGGCTCGAATCCTGGCATCCCATATGGTCCCCTGAGCCCGCCAGGAGCAATTTCTGAGCATAGAGCCAGGAGTAACCCCTGAGCATTACCGAGTGTGACCCAAACTCCCTCCCCCCCAAAAAAAAAAAGAAGGTCATAAAACAATTTTTGGACAGAAAGAACAAAATAGGGTTGCTTAAAGGGCAGGTTGGGAAACCAGATACAGTCAGCACCAAGTTCTCCAGTGCTCACACCCAGAAATGTGAGTGTGTTTCTAGGAAAACTCCTAGAAATACTTGGTCTCCTAGTGATCTTGAAGAGCACGAAGGCGGAAGGGCCCCTTAGGAAACCCACGTGGAACATTTCCTGATGGGTGTGCAGAACAGGGACTGGATGGGAAGTGGAATGCTAGGTGTGGTGCAGATATCTCCAAGGAACCCAGAGCAGGAGAGCACTGGGCTTGCGCCATCCCTAGTGGGTGATAGGAGAGATGTCATTGCTCAGCCCCAGTTTCTGCCACCTGTCAGCATTTCCTGCCCACCCACTTTCTCCTGACCCATCCCATTCAGGAAGCACAAGCCTATGCAGATGACAACAGTTTGCTGTTCATGGAGACCTCAGCAAAGACCGCTATGAACGTGAATGAAATTTTCATGGCAATAGGTAAGTCATCTCTCCTCCCCAGCCCCAAGTGGGTGTATGTCACTTCCAAATGTCACTGTGGCCAGTTTGTGAGTCCTTTCACATTTTTGGTCTCTTTTTAAGCCAAATTTGGTTCTCTGGGCTTTATATACCCTCTACCACTGGGCCTAGCTTTGTCCCACTTTCATCAGTTGGGCTCCTGGTTCTATTTGAGAGAGCCCAAGTGGTGTTACTTGGATCCTGTGGTGCTGGAACTTCCCCAGCCACATTGATGATGCTCAGAGTCCTCCAAGGCTGCCCTCAGCAAAGCTATGGGCTAGTGGAAAGTTTTCAGAGCTCCATCCAGGAAACATGAAGGACCACATAGCCTTAACCCCATCTATATCTCCTACCCCGTCTCTTCCTTTTTGTTTGTTTGTTTTTGGCGGCAGTCAGGAGTTACTCCTAGCTCTGTGCTCAGAAGTCACTCCTGGCAGGCTTGGGGAACCATATGGGATGTCAGGATTCAAACTGGGGTTTGTCCTGTGTTGGCCATGTGCAAGGCAAATGCCTTACCGCTGTGCTATCACTCCAGCCCCTGCTTTCACTATTTTAAAGGTTCTCATAAAATCATTTTCCTAAAAAAAAAATAAAAAATTAGGGGCCAGAGGTGTTTGCCTTCATGTGGCCGATCTAGGACAGACCCAGGTTCGATTCCTGGCAGCCCCTATGGTCCCCTAAGCCTGAAAGGAGAGATATCTGAGAAAAGAGCCAAGAGTAACCCTTGAACGCCGCCGGCTGCGACCTAAAAAACTAAATCAAAACAAAACAAAACAAAAAAACCCCAAAATATAAAACTAGTTTTCTTCAGAAGGAAATCATGAGGGCCGGAGAGATAGCATGGAGGTAAGGTGTTTGCCTTTCATGCAAGAGGTCATCGGTTCGAATCCCGGCGCCCCATATGGTCCCCTGTGCCTGCCAGGAGCAATTTCTGAGCCTGGAGCCAGGAATAACCCCTGAGCACTGCCAGGTGTGACCCAAAAACCAAAAAAAAAAAAAGAAGGAAATCATGAGGTTTATCCCAGAAATTTCTAAAGCCTATGCCTATGTGCCATTAGCCTTCAGCCTGCTACCTCCATAAAATCTTATTTTGTGGGTCCGGAGAGATAGCATGGAAGTAAGGCATTTGCCTTTCATGCAGAAGGTCAGTGGTTCGAATCCCGGCATCCCATATTGTCCCGAGTCTGCCGGGAGCAATTTCTGATCATAGAGCCAGGAGCAACCCCTGAGCACCACTGGGTGTGACCCCCCAAAAAAAAATCCTATTTTGTGGTTGTCCCCTATTTCTTTTTTTTTTGGGGGGGGGTGCCACACCTGGTGATGCTCAGGGGTTACTCCTGGCTATGCACTCAGAAATTGTTCCTGGCTTGGGGGACCATATGGGACACCGAGGGATCGAACTGCGGTCTGTCCTGTCTTAGGCTAGCACTTGCAAGGCAGACGTCTTACTGCTCTGTACCACTGCTCTGGCCCTGTCCCCCTGTTTTTTATTTTAGGGGCTACACCTGGTGGTGTTCAGGGCTTCTCTGTGCTCAGGGATCAAGGGATCACTCCTGCCAGGCTCAGAGGATCATTTGGGGTGCTGGGAATTGAACCTGGGTCATCCTTGTGCAAGGCCAGCATCCTACCCAGTGTCAACTGTCTTCCAGATCCTCTTGCTGGGTTCTACCACTTAGTGGCTCTGGTCTTGGACAAATGAACTGAACTTCTCTTTTCCTTTCTGACATTCAGGATGCCCCTGGCTGATAGAAGCTCTCAGAACATTCTCACTTAGCTGGTATATAGGCAAGAACCTTCTTAAGTGAATTTGGGAGTGTTGGGCTCCCGCACAAATGCATTTCTCCTTCTCTGCCACACAGCTAAGAAGCTTCCCAAGAACGAGCCCCAGAATACTGCAGGTGCTCCAGGCCGGAACCGAGGTGTGGACCTCCAGGAGAGTAACCCAGCCAGCCGGAGCCAGTGCTGCAGCAACTGAGCTCTCTTGCCTGTCCACTGCCCCTGCCTCCTCCGCCTGAACAACCCGACTGGAATCCACTCTAACCAATCGCACTTAATGACTCGGGCCGCCACTGGGGGCAGGGGAGGGCTCCATGATTTCTCCATAGAATTTTGCTCATAGGCCGGAGTGAGTTATTCCACCTGCACCTTTCTGTACAAATACTAATTCAATTTTAAGTCTTAAGTCACTTTTTTAATATATATGATCTTCTGCTCTTCCCACTTCCTGCCCTTTTACTGCTCTCCCACTTTTCCTCTGCTGGTAGTAGCCACAGGCTCCCATGTCCCACACCCTTACAAAAGAGGGGGTGGGGGACTAGAGCAGTCACCCCTTTTCCCTGTTGCCGACATGCAGATTCAACAACAGCACCTCTAAATTTCCTGTGTTGGAAGTGGACTGGGTTCTGAACTAAGGTGTGGGGAGGGGGCAGGCCACAGCCCTCCCCCCATGGTCTGCTCTAGGCCAGCGGTGTTCCTCCACCCCCACCCCACTTGGGAGGGGCCACCGCATCACCACAGCATTACTGGGACCGCCATGAACCCATGCCCCCCATCCTTGGTCATCCTGACCTCTGGCTCTGAGCCCTGTTCTGACCAAATCACAATGATGAGTATTTGAGTATTTGGGGTGAGGGGGGTGGGGGGGAGCGGGCGGGGTTGGAACCAACTTTTTCTGTATTTTGTATTGTATGTTTTCTTCAACATGTAACCAATCAGTATCTTGTCAATATAGTCATCGGTTCAATCGACCTACAGCTTGTCTTGTCTTTAAATGAGTTTCTCAGAGCTTAGTTGACATGGATTTTCCAGCGAAATCCACCCAGAGTGGGTATGCATGGTCCTGGTAACCAGGAGAGAAGGGCCTTCACAGCTCCCAGCAGGGACTAAAGATGAGCAACAACTGACACAGGCCAGTTCTCACAAAGTTGGAGAGAACCCGTTCACCTAGCTCATCCTGTGGAGGCTGCAGTATCTGAGTGATGGGGCTGGCTCCCAGAGGGCCTGGTCCTGCCAGCATGTTTCCTGAAGAGGAAGGAATCTATAAAGACCTCTGGAGTCTGGACTGGCCGTTTTGATTTTGGGCCACACCTAGCTGTGCTCTGTGCTTAGGGATCATATTTGGTAGGCTCTGGGACCATATGGGATGTCGCAGATTAAACCCAGGTTGGTGTGTGCAAAGCAAGTGCCCTACCCGCTGTACTATCATCTCCAGCCCCTAGGTTGAGACCCAGCCAAGCATCTGGCTTTCCTCTCTATGCCTGCCCCCTGGGGCAGTTCACAACTGTCCCCCCACCTGGCCCAACCTCCAGTGCCGAAGGAATCCCACCGTCCACCTGCCACAAAAGACCTGACTCTCCGTGGCCTGCCACACTGAGGCGCCTTCTAATGTCTGCCCCCCAGAAAAACTCAGAAAACATCATGGTTGTCGCTCACTACTGTTGTTTACTGGGTCAGATGAGTTAATGGTGGACCCTTCTGGGGCCCTGGCGCCTGATTCCCGGGGACCGAGCTAGATTGGTCTGGGCTTGAGGGGCGGAGGGTGGTGGCCGGCAGGGGCTGTGGAAGCACAAATGGCCCGAGGGTGACATGTTGCAGGTCAGAGAGGTGGGATCCAGTTCTGGAGGCAGCTGCACCTGCTGGTGAACTTGGTGCCGCATGAGGAAGCCGCCGCCGTTCGGGTCACAGTGCTGCAGATGCCGCTCGCCCATCACTGTCAGGTTCTGGCCGTCCACTTGCACACACAGCTCCTCCGGGGCGAAGCCCTGCGCGTCCATTTTCATCAGGAAGCTGCCATTCTCACACACTTCATTCCCCTCGTCCCTCGGCGGACAATGGACCTGTGTGGGGAGCGCTGGGTCCCCCGGGGCCACACCGGGACACTGGGCAATCTCTTGGCCCTCCTTGAAGGGCCCGACATGGACCCGCCACATCGAGAGCAACAGTTGCTGTTGGGAACAGTGTGCGCGTGCGTGGAGCGGGCCGGCTACCAGCCAGCACGCGCAACTGCACTGCCAAGGGGGACCAGGCGCCCGGAGCTTGGGAGTGGGGCATGCCATCAGGGGCCGCCCCGGAGCTGCTTTTATCGCAGATCTAGCCCCTTTTCCGGCCATGCTACACCTACGGCAGAAGGGGTGACCCAAACAGACCGACTAAAACTTGGGTGTGATCCCAGAGCCTGACCCCAGGGACTATGCATCAGTGTAGACAGGAGATCACATTGAGTCTCTTGGCTCCCACCCTGAGAATCGGGCTGTAGGAGCAGAAATGGACTGTTCGCCTGAATAGCCACTGAAGTGTGACCTGCCTTTTCCTGACCTTTGGCAATCCTGTGACTCCCAGGGCATGAAAGATGGACATGCCCTAGGAGGAGCTGGGCCCCACAGGCAGGGTCAGACAGGGCTGGGGGCAGGGAAGCTCCTCTCACCCCATCACAGCACACATCCCTGCACCCTCTACATGCCTCTGGGGCTCAGCGCTTTCACAGTGAACCTTTAGACCAAGTGTGTACATATGAAACAGGGTATCTTTCATGCTACTTAACTTCTCAGATGCCATTCTGTGTTTGAACGCTTATGGGACAGAGCCTCTGCAGGGGTTGGATCTAGGTGAGAGCTCTAGCTTTGGCCCTGGCCTAGATCTTCCTTCCATTTTAAGGCTGCTCTGAACCCAAATTCAACTCCACCCAGAAGCATTTTTTTTCTGATAAGCCCTCCAAGAAGAGATCACTCTTCACTGTTCCAAAAGCCCTAAAGGAAGATCATAAAGGAGGAGGAGGGGTCATTTCTGGGGGTGCTGGAGCGGGTCTCCTTTGCCTGCCTGGGACCAGGAGTACAGAGGAGGATGGAAAAGTCTGGAAGCGAGAGGCTAAGGGCCGAGAGACTACATTTCCCATCGTGCTCCGGGGCGGCGGCGCCTGCGCACTGGCTGCCGGTCGCCCATGCGGCCCTAGGGCTGGGAGCGCCGAGCAGCTGCGCTCCGCTGCGGGGGAGGCCATGGCGGAACCTTCCCAGGCCTCGACCCCGGCCCCAGCCTCGCAGTCGCGGCCCCTCCAGTCCCCGGCCCCGGCCCCAACGCCTACTCCTGCCCCCAGCCCGGCTTCCGCCCAGACTCCGGCTCCCACTCCGGCCCCAGCCCCTGCTGCAAACCCAGCTGGGAGCACAGGCACTGGGGGGCCCGGGGTAGGAAGTGGGGGCTCCGGCAGCGGGGGGGACCCCGCTCGACCTGGCCTGAGCCAGCAGCAGCGTGCCAGCCAGAGGAAGGCGCAAGTCCGGGGGCTGCCGCGCGCCAAGAAGCTGGAGAAGCTCGGGGTCTTCTCGGCTTGCAAGGTGGGGCGGGGCCAGGAGGCGGGGTCTGGGCCTGCTTGGGCCAGGGTGGGAATTGGGGGCGAAGCTCTTCTGGTCGGGGAGGGGCTCCAGGTTGCTCGGACACAGGATGTCAGAGTCCTGCATGGATCGATCTCTTGTGTCTTCAAGGCCAATGAAACCTGCAAGTGTAATGGCTGGAAGAACCCTAAGCCCCCCACGGCCCCCCGCATGGATCTGCAGCAGCCAGCTGCCAACCTGAGCGAGCTGTGCCGCAGCTGTGAGCACCCTCTGGGTAAGTAAGGCAAGAGAGAGAAAGAGAGAGAGAGAGAGAGGGACCCTTGGAGCTGGGCGGAGAGTGTGGGGAGCAGGTGGCTGGGTCGACTGGTTCTGGATGACCTGGCTTCATGTCTGAACAAAAAGACAGTCCTAGACAGTCCTAGAGGCTTGGCTCTTCAAGCTGGTGCTCTCTGTTTTGATGCTTGTTTATTTCCAACTCTGAAGAAGTCCATGTTCTTTTTAGAATACATATTTCCCCCTCTTCCTCTCCTCTCACATCTTTCTAAGCAAGTTTTGTTCAATAAAAACTACCTTGCTGAGGCCGGAGCGGTGGTGCATCTGCCTTGCTCGCACTGGCCTAGGATGGACCAGGGTTTGATCCCCCGGTGTCCCATATAGTTCCCCCAAGCCAGGGGCAATTTCTGAGCACATAGCCAGGTGTAACCCCTGAGCGTCACCGGGTGTGGTCCAAAAACCAAAATAAAAAATAAATAAATAAAAACTACCTTGCTTTGGAGCCAGAGAAATAGTACAACAGTCAGTGTGCTTATCTTGCATGTTGTGGCTGATCAAGATTCAATGCCTGGTAGCACGTACGGTCTTTCAAACACCACCAGGAGTGATCATAGAGCACAGCTGGGCATGGTCCCAAAACAGACAACAGCAGCAAGCTACCTTGCTTCACCAAAGGAAGAAAAAAGTCCCGGGGATGAGTTGGGCTAGGGAGCTCCTATGTGTCACTGGAAGAGAAGAAAATCTGTTGGCCAAGAAGAAACAAGGGCCCACCAGGCAGAAGCAGGTAGCGTGGGTTGCTGCTCATGGGGCTAGAGACACTGAGGGGCAGGCAGGCTGGTGATGAAGAAGAGCAGGAGATCCTGTTGATATCTTCTGTCCTTCCTTAACTCTGCCACTTGTCCTTGCAGCGGACCATGTATCCCACTTGGAGAATGTGTCAGAGGATGAGATTAATAGGCTGCTGGGGATGGTGGTGGACGTGGAGAACCTGTTCATGTCTGTGCACAAGGAGGAGGATACGGACACCAAGCAGGTCTATTTCTACCTCTTCAAGGTGAGCTGGGCTCGGGGGGAGGGAAGAAAACAGGGAGAAGGGGACATGTCTTACATGGGTGTGGCCCTGGGTTTAATACCAGCACTACTTTCTGGTTCCCCATGCAACTTGGAGGGAGTAGTCCCTGAGCACTGCTGGGTTATAGCCCACAAACATAAAGTTGAACTACCTGTGAGAAAAGGAGACAGAGAATGTAGGGTGTGTCCTCCCAGCTGATCCTTCCTCCCTCTTCCCCTTCCTCCAGCTCCTGCGGAAGTGCATCCTGCAGATGACCCGACCTGTGGTAGAGGGCTCCCTGGGCAGCCCTCCATTTGAGAAACCAAACATTGAGCAGGTGAGATGAAAAAGTGGTGAGAGCTAGGAGCATAGGGAGGAGTGGGATGCCCATGCTGTCCATCTTCAAGTGGTGAATAGGGATGATCAGAGCAGGCAGAATGTTCATGTTGATATCCAGCCAGGCCTGGGTGACTCTGGCAGTTCCTCTGCTACCAGGAAGCACCTTCTGTGGGCAGAGAAGCCATGCCTGGCTGCTCACATCTTCTCCTTCAGCTTTGTACCCCTCCCACCCCTTTTCAGGGTGTGCTGAACTTTGTGCAGTACAAATTTAGTCACCTGGCCCCCCGGGAGCGGCAGACCATGTTTGAGCTCTCCAAGATGTTTCTACTCTGCCTTAATTACTGGAAGCTGGAGACGCCAGCCCAGTTCCGGCAGCGGTCCCAGGCTGAGGACGTGGCCACCTATAAGGTCAACTATACCAGGTAGGGCTCAGCCTGTGTCTGCTGGGAGAGGCTAGTGGGCCGGTGTGGGGCTTGTGGGAGTGGGTCCCACTGGTGCCATTGCCACGCTGTCCACAGGTGGCTCTGCTACTGCCATGTGCCCCAGAGCTGTGACAGCCTGCCTCGGTATGAGACCACGCATGTGTTTGGCCGTGGCCTCCTCCGCTCCATCTTCACCGTTACACGCCGGCAGCTATTGGAGAAGTTCCGGGTGGAGAAGGACAAGCTGGTGCCTGAGAAGAGAACCCTCATCCTCACTCACTTCCCCAAGTAATGCTCCTTCTGGTTTTGCGAGATGCTACCCCACATTCACAGCCTCCCTGTGCTCCCCTCTGCCCCAATCAAGCCCTCAGGAACCTGGCAGGCTTGCCCTTGGCCCAGACACTATGTGCTGACCTCTGCCTTCGCCTGGCTGGTCTGGGGGTGGCAGGAACACTGCCTGACGGGAAACATCACCCCCACCTACACTCCCGGGGGGACTTTACCTGCTCTTTCCCACCGGGTCCCAGATTCCTTCCTGCCTCAGCACTCTAAGAAAGAGTTTTCTCAGAGGTGAAACTGATCTTCAGCCCTTTTCTAGGTCTTTCTATCCAGTTTTCCTGCCTTTTTTTCTTACCTTTCTCTCTTCATCCTGGCTCAGACTGGCCAGCTCACAGAACCTTGCTGCTTAAGCCAGGCCCACACATGTCCCTTATGGTTCTGAGTAGGACTAACGGGGTGGAAGGGAAGGTGGGTTCTGAATTCTACTTGAATCCTGAGACACTGGTGAGTTGGTGCCCTCTCTTCCACCCATACACAGCACAGGCTGATGTTGGTTCAGACTCTGCCTCTCAAAAAGGCTCCCAGAGATGGAGGCAGCTGTCTGGTAGAAAAGACTGCTCCATTCCAGACCCCCAGTTCCCTGGATATCTGACCCTCTCCAGAAAGTTCTGGAACATCATACCCTCCCTGCAGGTTCCTGTCTATGCTGGAGGAAGAGATCTATGGGGCCAACTCACCTATCTGGGAGTCAGGCTTCACCATGCCACCGTCTGAGGGGACCCAGCTGGTGCCCCGGCCAGGTATGCTCTGTGGCAGGCCCGACCACCTGTCCCCCACTAGAAAAGAGACAGGAAATGCTGAGAGTGTGACCCAGTGGGGGACTTGTGGCACCCAGAACCCTGGTTTCCTGATTTTTCTCTCCCAGCGACAGTCAGTGCCGCAGTGGTTCCTAGCACCCCCATCTTCAGCCCTACCATGGGTGGAGGCAGCAGCAGCACCCTGAGCCTGGATTCTGGAGGGGCCGAGCCCATGCCAGGTGGGTACCTGACCCCTTCCCCACAGCCCCCTTCTGGCCTCTCTGGCTGTCCCTGGGAGACCCTGTCAACCTTCCCAGCAGGTGAGAAGAGGAAACTGCCAGAGAATCTGACCCTGGAGGACGCCAAGCGACTCCGTGTGATGGGCGACATCCCCATGGAGCTGGTCAATGAGGTCATGCTTACCATCACCGACCCTGCAGCCATGCTGGGGCCAGAGGTGGGCAGTGCAACCTACCGACTGACTCTGGGCCAGAGGGGCTGTCCCCAACCCAGGCCCCCAGCTCAGCAGCTTCCCTCTACTGCACAGACCAGTCTGCTGTCAGCCAATGCCGCTCGGGATGAGACGGCCCGCCTGGAGGAGCGCCGGGGCATCATCGAGTTCCACGTCATCGGCAATTCACTCACACCTAAGGCCAACCGGCGGGTGCTGCTCTGGCTCGTAGGGCTGCAGAATGTCTTCTCCCACCAGCTGCCACGCATGCCCAAGGAGTACATCGCTCGCCTCGTCTTCGACCCGTGGGTTCCCCAGTAGCACTGCCCCTCCTTGGCCACCCTGCCCTACCTCTCCCCAACCTTTGCATATTCTTGCTCCCCAGTTCCTTGGATGGAACTGTGGTGCTCTGGCCTCCCGGGCTGGGGGAACCTAGAGAAGCACGGGGGTGGGAGACAGGCAGGGCCAGTGACCTCTCCTCTGTCCCCCCAGGAAGCATAAGACTCTGGCCTTGATCAAGGATGGGCGTGTCATTGGTGGGATCTGCTTCCGGATGTTTCCCACTCAGGGTTTCACTGAGATCGTCTTCTGTGCTGTCACCTCTAATGAGCAAGTCAAGGTGAGTGGTGCAGGCCCTGGCCCCCCTGCCTCTGGGTGTAGGGGTGCAGCAGCCCTAAACCTTCCTTTACCAACCAGGCAGTTCCTCACTTCCCCACAAGGTGGCAGCCATACTTCGGTAGTTTCCTTACAAAGAACACCTGTAACAGGAGAGACTTGGCCACCCAGCCGCCGGAGCTATAGCAATAATAGTACAGCCGGTGGGGCACCTGCCTTGCACACGGCCAACCAGGATTTGATCCCTGGCACCTCATTTGGCGTTCTGAACATGCAAGAAGTAAGAAGTACAGTTGGATGTGGCTCCCCAAATAAAGCAAAACAAAACGACTCAACAGCAGGGGCTGGAGAGAGAGTACAGTGGAGTAGGACACTTGTTAGGCCTGAAGCCAGCCCATAAATTAGTACCAATTCTTGGTACCCCATATAGTTTCCCACATAATCGCCACAGATGATCCTTGAGTACTGCTGGAAGCTACCCAAACACAAAAAGAAAAAAAAATATTCAGTGATACCTTTATTTTTCCTTTACTTTTTATTTTTATTTTTCCTTTTCCTTTCTTTTTTATTTATTTATTTATTTATTTATTTATTTTTTGGTTTTTGGGCCACACCCGGTAACGCTCAGGGGTTACTCCTGGCTATGCGCTCAGAAGTCGCTCCTGGCTTGGGGGACCATATGGGACGCCGGGGGATCGAACCGCGGTCCGTCTCCTAGGCTAGCGCAGGTAAGGCAGGCACCTTACCTCCAGCGCCACCACCCGGCCCCTATTTATTTATTTTTTATTTTTTTATTTTTTTGGGGGGCCACACCCAACGATGCTCAGGGGTTACTCCTGGCTTTCAGCTCAGAAATTGCTCCTGGCAGGCACGGGGGACCATATGGGACACCGGGATTCGAACCAACCACCTTTGGTCCTGGATCGGCTGCTTGCAAGGCAAACACCGCTGTGCTATCTCTCCGGGCCCATCACTAACATTTTTTAATAATTTTTATTGAGACCAATGTGAATTACAAGTCTTATCAAAGTTATATTTAAAGTACATAGTGACAGTGAACCAACACCAGTGTCGAACTCCATCCACCTGTTTCCAGCATGCTTCCTTTACCTCCACCCTTAGCCCCCTGGACTGCTAATGTAACAGATCCCTTTTGTGTATAGCTTATTGTAGTTTGGCTCTCTTGATTCTATTGTTGTTGACTTTGGGTTGGGTATTTAGGTCCAATCATTTTTTATTTCTGCTCAATGTTCATGGGACTGTTTGACCCGGGTATCTACCATCCACTTTTTTTTTTTTTTTGGTTTTTGGGCCATACCCTGTGACACTCAGGGGTTACTCCTGGCTTTGTGCTCAGAAATCGCTCCTGGCTTGGGGGACCATATGGGATGCCGGGATCAAATCGAGGACCATTCTGGATCAGCCAGGTGAAAAGCAAATGCCCTACCGCTGCACTATCACTCCGGCCCCTTTTTTTCCTTAATTTATGAGGCAGAACAAGATGACTCATGTTCTGTTGTTCTGTTGAAAAAAAGTGGGAGGAGCTCCTGTCAAGAAGCCATAAGTATAAATTTAAAAGAAAGAAAGAAAAAGAAAAAACAGGAAAATAAAAAGGAAGAGGAACTGGCGTGGCAAGTTCTTTTTTTTTTTTTTTTTCTTTCTTTTTGGTTTTTGTCAGAAGTTGCTCCTGGCAGGCCATCCAGGATCGATGCATGCAAAGCAAACACTCTGTCTCTGTGCTATCTCTCCGGCCCTGGTGTGGCAAGCTCTCTTTTTTTTTTTTTTTTTCCCTCACTAACTTTTTTTTTTTTAATAATTTTTATTGTGGGACCAGAGCTATGGTGCAAGCAGTAGCAGTAGGGCATTTGCCTTACAAGTGCTATCCTAGGATGGACCGCAATTCAATCCTCCAGCGTCACATATGGTCCCCAAACCAGGAGCGATATCTGAGCACATAGCAGGAGTAACCGCTGACTGTCACCCAAAAAACAAACAAAACAAAAAAAAATGTATGGGGCCAGAGAGCTAGCACAGTGGTAAGGCATTTGCCTTGCATGCAGAAGGACGGTGGTTCAAATCCCGGTATCCCATATGGTCCCCCGAGCCTGCCAGGAGCGATTTCTGAGCAGGAGTACCCTCTGAGCGCTGCCGGGTGTGACCCAAAAACAAAAAACTTTTTTTTGTTGTTTTTTTTTTTTGGCCACACCCAGTAACGCTCAGAAGTTGCTCCTGGCTTGGGGGACCATATGGGACACCGAGGGATCGAACCGCTGTTCGTCCAAGGCTAGCGCAGGCAAGGCAGACACCTTACCTCTAGCGCCACCGCCTGGCCCCACACAGTAATATTTAAAGTACATAGTGACAGTGAATCAGGGCCATTCCCACCAACAGTGTTGTCCTCCCTCCACCCCTGTTCATAGCATGCATCCCATATATCCCTCCTTTGTCCCCTAGATTGTTAGTGTAACTGGCCCTTCTGTGTATAGCTTATTGTAGATTGGGTATTAATTCTGTTGTCATTGACTGGGTTTGGTGTTTAAGTCTGATTTTTTTTTTCCACTCGATGTTCATATGACTGGTCCTGGTACCATCCATTTCCCCCACCCCTCCAATTTATGAGGCAAAACAAGATGATTCAAGTTATGTGGTTCTGTTGGGGAAAAAAAAATAACTGGAAGGAGTCCATCGAAATACCAATTTAAAAGAAGAAAGGGAAAAAACAAAACAAAACCAAAAATACAACTACAAAAAAGCACAACAGCAACAAAAAAACAACAACCAAATAACCACAAGAACAAAAAAAGAAAAAAAAAAGAAGGAGGGCTGGCAAGATTTTGTGGTTTTTTTTTTTTTTTTTTTGCATAGGCACGGTAAGTATTGGGGAAATTAGAAAGGGAATTCTCTTGGCCTAAGAGATAGCAGGGTTTCTCCATTCGTGGAGCATACTGTCATGGGAACAACTACAGGCTCTGCACACACACATTTTCACACCCCAAAGTTATTTTATGGTGCCAGGAAAATTTTTGCTCAGTTGTGGATGATAAAATCAGGCCTCTGTAACTAGAGATCTTGGCATTTGCACAGGTCATAGGACATAGTCTAGGATAGAGTCTTTCTTTACGGTTCTAGATCTGTTCCATCACTGTTGTTGTAAAGTCTTCTGTAATTAGTGGTCTTGGTTTTTGCATAGATCCTAGGACAAAGCCTAGGATAGTCTTTCATTATGGTTCCAGAAGTTCAGCTTAGTTGCAGTTGTCAAAGTCAGACTTCTGGAATTAGAGATCTTGGTTATTGGAAAAATCCTAGGCTGAAGCCTAGGCTAGGATCTTTCTTATTGGTCCCAGGATAAGTTCTGCCCAGTCATGGTTGTCAACGTCAGTCTTCTGTAAGTTAGTGATCTTTTTTTTTTTTTTTTTTTTTGGTTTTTGGGTCACACCCGGCGTTGCTCAGGGGTTACTCCTGGCTGTCTGCTCAGAAATAGCTCCTGGCAGGCACAGGGGACCATATGGGACACCGGGATTTGAACCAACCACCTTTGGTACTGGATCGGCTGCTTGCAAGGCAAATGCCGCTGTGCTATCTCTCTGGGCCCAAGTTAGCGATCTTGGTTTTTGCACAGATCAAAGAACAACGTGTCTTCTGATTTCATCTTACCATTAGGTGATGAGATAGAACAACCTGTTCTTAAATCAAGTTGTTGCTGTTTCCTCATTGTCAGGATATCATATCAAAATTGGCATAAGTTGGTGCCAGAGCAGTATTAGGAATTTCCTGGGGGGGGGGGGGTTGGTTCCTGGTGCTGTTGCAGGGAACTGTTTCGGTTCTATGTCTGGAATCTAGGGTTTGGGGTTGGGCGGTCGCTGTCCGATCACATGGAGTCTAAGTTGGATTCACATGACACATGTTCAGGGTGGGAGGTGCCCCTGTATTATAAAATGTATGGGTTCTTGTCCCTAGTAAATAAGAGCTTGTTTCTATACATAAAATTTCCCCTTTTTAATATACCTTTGCAAAAGGGAATGGTGGCATATTATATTGCTGGTGTATTTGATGGTAAGAATGACAGGCTACACAATCTCTGTGCCCTGGTTTTGACCTGAGCTTTTATTCCAGGCAAGAATTTTTCTTCTAGGTTTTCATACCAAGTAGAACCAAAACAGGTGAAGTTAAAGAAAAAAAATTATATATACATATATATGTATATATATGTAAAATAGAAGAAATAAAGAAAAATAAATTTAAAATAATAATCAAAGAAAAAAGTGATGGTAGAGGTTACCTTACATTTGGGAATAAACACTAAGAGGTATTATTATAGAGGCATTAAACATATAAAGGAAATATAGGCTTCCCCATTAAGTCTTTTGAGATATTCTAATGGGGGACCTCACTAACATTTTTAAGTTGAACCTTAATTTTCTTTTTTTCTGTTGTTTTTGGGTCACACCTGTCAGCGCTCGGGTTACTCCTGACTCTATGCTCAGAAATTGCTCCTGGCAGGCATGGGGACCATTTGGGATGCTGGGATTCAAACCACAGTCCGTCCTGAATCGGCTGCTTGCAAGGCAAACACCCTACTGCTGTGTTATCTCACTGGCCCCAATTTCCTTTTTTTTTTTTTTTTTAAACTTTATTTATTGATCGGTTGGTTTTTTGGGAGTCACTCCTGGTTTCTCCACTCAGAAATCACCCCTGGCAGGCTGGGGGACCATATCAGATGCTGGGAATCAAACCGTGTCTCTCCTGAGTTGCCTGCATGCGAAGCAAAGGGTCTACCGCTGTGCTATCTCTCTGGCCCCCTAAAATTTTCTTCTCGAAAGAATGTACACAGTCTCTGGGAAGTTAAGTTTTATTTATTTTTTTGTTTTTTGTGGGGGGCATACTAGCAATACTCAGGGATCAGTCCTGGCAGGTTCAGGAGACCATATGGGATGCCAGGGATCAAACTCTGGTTGACTATATCCAAGGTAAGTGCCTTGTCCTCTTATCTCTCTGTTCTGGAACAGTCCAGGCTTCTATCCAGCCTTACCACAGTTGTTCACCATAGAACACTGGTTCTGTGTGCAGCCCAGATTTGCTCAGTGTCTCTTGAGTTCTAATGTTTGCAAGAGGCCAGGTCTCTTCAGGGTTCCAGTTCTGCAATGAACAGGCCCTCAGTCTTCCCTCTTTACCCAGGTCTGAGCCCAGCAGCTTTCTGATGGGTTGGTTCTTGACATTACCATGGCTGGCCAGCTGCTCTTGGACACATTTCCTGAGTAACTTGAATTGGGGGGGGGGGGCACATCTGTCAGGGTTCAGGGATTCCCAGCAGGCTCTGGGAATCATATAGGATGCTGGGAATTGAACCCAAGTTGACTGCTACATTGTAATCACTCTGGCCCCAGTAACTTGAATTTTGTTTTTTGCTACTGTAACACAGAGGTTATAATCCGTTGCCTCATAGGTTAACCATTGGTTCATAAAGTTCACAGCCTCACTCTTAGCCTAGAGCAAGACTTAGGAATCTAGTACTTTCCTCCGCTCCATATAAACTCTTCCTCTGCTGGATGTGTTTCCTTCCCCTCAGGGCTATGGGACCCACCTGATGAACCACCTGAAGGAATATCACATCAAGCATAACATCCTCTACTTTCTCACATACGCTGACGAGTATGCCATTGGCTACTTCAAAAAGCAGGTGACCCTCTTTGCTCCTGTGTCCACCTTTCCTCTCTTCTGCAGCCCATGAGGAGGTGGGGCAGAAGGCAGGCCCCTTGGGATGAGTCAGGTGGAGTAGCTGACCTGGAACCTTTCCAGGGGTAGATTGGAGTCCACCAGACGCAGAGAGCTGTGCCTGGCCACAGGAAGGGTCTGCAGGAACAGGGGAGAGAGGACAGGCTCTGCCTCTTCGGGGCTCTTGGGGTTGGCAAAGCCTGGAGAAGATGGATTGGATGATGACCCCCCCTCCCCAGGGCTTCTCCAAGGACATCAAGGTGCCCAAGAGTCGCTACTTGGGCTACATCAAAGACTACGAGGGTGCCACGTTGATGGAGTGTGAGCTGAATCCTCGGATTCCCTACACAGAGCTGTCACACATCATTAAGAAACAGAAGGAGGTGTGTCCGTGTGTGTGCATGTCTGTATTCTTTTGTCTGCATGCATGACTGTGTGTGACTGTCTTATGTCCATGGGTTAAGCACGGGGCACTGGCCAGGTGGCATTTCAGGGCCTGCCTCCAAGGGGAGGCACTGTGCCCACAGACCCTGGCTTCCCTCAGATCATCAAGAAGCTCATTGAGCGCAAACAGGCCCAGATTCGGAAGGTCTACCCCGGGCTCAGCTGCTTCAAGGAGGGTGTGAGGCAGATCCCCGTGGAGAGTGTCCCCGGCATCCGTGAGCTGAGGGGTCTTGGGGGGGGGGTTGTGGGAGGAGAGGGACACCCACTTGCCAGGTGAGGACAGGCCATCTCAAGCCTACCTTCTCCCCCCTCACCCCACTCTGCAGGAGAAACAGGCTGGAAACCAGTGGGGAAGGAGAAGGGGTGAGTGTGGGGAACCAGGGAGGGTGTCAGGAGAGGAGAAAAGTACAGGACCAGAAGCCCCAGAAGTGGCCTTTTTCACTCAGGAAGGAGCTGAAGGACCCTGACCAGCTCTACACAACCCTCAAAAACCTGCTGGCCCAGATCAAGGTGGGGGAGACTGTGACCCCTTTGTGTGTGTTTTGTATATTGGGGAGGTGTCCCCTGCACCATTAACTGGGGGTGGAGGGGTGCAGGGAGCAAGCCCAGTGAGACTTGGCCCGACCCAGCTCTGCCCTGCAGTCCCACCCTAGTGCCTGGCCCTTCATGGAGCCCGTGAAGAAGTCCGAGGCGCCCGACTACTACGAGGTCATCCGCTTCCCCATAGGTGAGGCAGGCCTGACCCCCTCTCCCCCCCCAATAGCCTGGGACACCCCCTGCACCTCTGAAAGATGCCCCTGTCCCCTCCCTCCAAACCCAACCCCGAGACGCCCCTCTTCCCCACAATCAGATGCCCCTTCCCCGCCCCCCCAAGACACCCACCCCGTCCTGCCCCCCCCGCGGCCTCTGCAGACCTCAAGACCATGACCGAGCGGCTGCGTGGCCGCTACTACGTGACCCGGAAGCTGTTCGTGGCCGACCTGCAGCGGGTCATCGCCAACTGCCGCGAGTACAACCCGCCCGACAGCGAGTACTGCCGCTGCGCCAGTGCGCTGGAGAAGTTCTTCTACTTCAAGCTCAAGGAGGGCGGCCTCATCGACAAGTAGCAGCTGGAGGAGGAGGAGCAGCAGCAACCCAGGAGGGAGCCCCAGGGGCGCCAGGAGCCTGCCTGCCCGGTGGGCGGGGTCAGGGGTCAAGGGTCAGCGCGGCCCAGGAGCCCAGCTTGGCCCAAGTCGCAGCCATCCTGTCTGTCGCCAGCGAGTCGTCCGTTGTCGTCGTCGTCGTCGTCGAGGGCTGGCCATCTCATTTGTGAGGGGGCTTCAGGGGTTGGAAGGAAGCTCACCCTGGACTGGAGGGGGTGTGGACACACACACACATACACTCGCACTGTTGTCTGTCCCCCCAGGGGAGGAAGGGGACGTGGGGACCATTCATTTTCTGGCATTATAATCCCTTAGAGGGAATAATAAAGCTTTTTTTTTTTTCTTCTGTGTGACTTTTCTTGGGTGGATTCCCAGCCTTAACCGGCTTTGCCTCTTAAATCTGCACCCATCCTTGGGGGGGGGGTGAGCAGGGTCCTTCCCCCCCACCCCTATTCTTTCCCTTTAAGTCTGTTCTTTGGTTGTTGGGGTCCATTCCAGCTGCACCAGCCCCACTGCCTCCCTCCAGGGCTGAGGGGGCTGGTAGGAGGATCCTGCTGGAAGGCAGGATGGGAGGGGAGAAATCCTGGGTGGGCCCCCCCGGCATTTTCACTTTCCTTCAACTCGCAGTTCGTCCAGTTAGGGCTTGGTTGGTTTATTTTTGCCCAGCTGACTTGGCTCCGCCCCTTTGTTTCAGTTTCCTTTTCCCCGGAAAGGGAAACCAAGCTCTGTTGTTTTCGGCAAGGCACCCAGCAAACGTAGAGCAGCTGCCCTGCAGGTCAGTGGGCCCTGCCAGTCAATGGAGGTGTGCAGGTGAGACCTGGGCTGGGCAGCCGGGCAGAATGGGGGGACGGCTGCTGGGTGCCCCCACCCCATCTCGCTTTCAGCAGGCTAGAGAGAGTTCTGGCAAGGGGAAGTTCCTGCCCTGTGGAGTGAGAACAAAAGAGGGTGAGTCTTGGCATCCGAGGGGTTCAGGAAGTCTGAATGTCCTACCGTTTCCAGTATGGCTCTGCGACCCTACCAGTGGGAGGTGATCATGCCCGCCCTGGAGGGCAAGAATATTATTATTTGGCTGCCCACGGGCACCGGCAAGACCCGAGCAGCTGCCTACGTAGCCAAGAGGCATTTGGAGACTGTGGATGGAGCCAAAGTGGTTGTATTGGTCAACAGGGTGAGTGACCTGTCCATCTTGGGGTTTTGATCAGTCCTTCAGATGCATCTTAGAGTCCTCTACCCCCAGTCCAGTTCTGTCATCTGTTCTTTTGTTTTGTTTTTGGGCCACACCCGGCGTTGCTCAGGGGTTACTCCTGGCTGTCTGCTCAGAAATAGCTCCTGGCAGGCACGGGGGACCATATGGGACACCGGGATTCGAACCAACCACCTTTGGTCGTGGATCAGCTGCTTGCAAGGCAAACGCCGCTGTGCTATCTCTCCGGGCCCACATCTCTCTGTTCTTATCATCATGATCATGATCATCTCATCTCATCATTATCTCGGTTCTGTCATTTCATTGGGTGTCTCTCTTGGACATACGACCACCATCACCCCAGCTTTTCTCCTTCTCCCCAACTAGGTGCACCTGGTAACTCAGCATTATGAGGAGTTTAGCAGCGTGCTAGACAAACACTGGGCCATTGAAACCCTGAGTGGAGACATGGGACCACGAGCGGGCTTTGGCCACCTGGCCCGGAAAAGCGACATGCTCATCTGCACAGCTGAACTGCTCCAATTGGCCCTGAGCAGCCAGGAGCAGGAGGAGCACGTGGAGCTCAACGGTGAGGGCTGCAGGAAGGTCCCAAGGTGCACCCCTGGGCATAGATTCCTGCCTGCTGGGTCCTGGGCACCTCTCCTCTGTTAGGATATGGTGGAACTCAGGGGTTCTCATTCCCAACAAGGCAAATTCCTAGGTAAGTCTTCCACTGCTGAGCTTCCATTTACTAAATGCTGCTGCTGGAGCTTCAACCCTCCCCTTCTTGCTTGGATGTGACCATATAGGAAGAGAGGATCATACAGCAAACTGGGGAGGGGGATGTCACAGTCACAGTATTCCCCTCCATGTGCCCTCAGACTTCTCCTTGCTCGTGGTGGATGAATGTCACCACACGCATAAAGACACTGTCTACAACATCATCCTGAGCCAGTACATAGAGCAGAAACTCCATGGGACGAAGCGTCTGCCCCAGGTGTTGGGTCTCACAGCGTCCCCAGGCACTGGAGGGGCCTCTACGCTCAAAGGGGCCATCAACCACATTCTACAGGTGAGCTGGGCTGGTCACAATCCTCCTGCCACCAGGAACCTTCCTCACTCCCCAACTAGGCTCCCCTTGTTAGAGTCAAGGTTCCTTTCTCACCTAATCTCTACTGGTTTGTGAGGGGAGGTCAAACCCCTTACTGATGGTCTTCGAGTCCAAAAATAACTCCCAGAAAGATAAATTAAATCCCATTCTTCCGTCCCCCCTTTTGGGGGAGACCTTGGTAATAATATTCGGAGTAAATAATCAACAAATGCAAAAGATTAGGGGACCAAAGGTTCAGCAAAGAGAGTCTTTTGTCAGTTGCAGCCAGCTCCAAAAAGCAAACCGAACAAGCCGTCAGTTCTGGCAAAAGAGCCCCTTATGCCTCCCCAAGCTATTTTTTTCTGTGTGTGTGTGTGTGTGTGTGTGTGTGTGTGTGTGTGTGTGTGGTTTTTGGGTCACACCAGGCAGTGCTCAGGGGTTATTCCTGGCTCTATGCTCAGAAATTGCTCCTGGCAGGCACAGGGGACCATATGGGATGTTGGGATTCTAACCGATGACCTTCTGCATGAAAGGCAAATGCCTTACCTCCATGCTATCTCTCCGGCCCCAAGCTATTTCTTTCCTTAATCACCCCACCTGGAAGATCCAGGTGGGAGACAGGCAAAAACAATATTACAACAAATACACAACAATTCCCCCTTTTTTGTAAACAAAATTATTGTTTTGTAAACAAACAATAATAGTATACAATAACAATAATAATAATAATGTAACACTATCTAACCCCAAACACATAGTCACAAAAGCAAAACTTTAGTGAAATATAACATAAATTTTATAAGATTAAAAACATTAATTACAATTAATTAAAAACATTAATTATAGTAATCACAAAAATACAGAATTAAATATACTTTAAAGGATTCTTTTTTTTTTTTGTTTTTGGTTTTTGGGCCACACCCAGCGGTCCTCAGGGGTTATTCCTGGCTGTCTGATCAGAAATAGCTCCTGGCCGGCAGGGGGGACCATATGGGACACCGGGATTCGAACCAACCACCTTTGGTCCTGAATCGGGTGCTTGCAAGGCAAACGCCGCTGTGCTATCTCTCCGGGCCCACTTTAAAGGATTCTAATCATAAAAAATACAAATACAGGGCCCGGGCAGTGGTGCTAAAGGTAAGGTACCTGCCTTGCCTGCGCTAGCCTTGGACGGACCTCGGTTCGATCCCCCGGTGTCCCATATGGTCCCCCAAGCCAGGAGCAACTTCTGAGCACATAGCCAGGAGTAACCCCTGAGCGTTACTGGGTGTGGCCCAAAAACCAAAAGAAAAAAAAAATACAAATACAAATACAAAAGCTAAAAATTTTTACCAAGTCGAAATTTTTTTTTTTTTTGGTTTTTCGGGCCACACCCATTTGATGCTCAGGGGTTACTCCTGGCTAAGTGCTCAGAAATTGCCCCTGGCTTGGGGGGACCATATGGGACGCTGGGGGATCGAACCTCGGTCGCTATCTTTCCTTGACTAGCGCTTACAAGGCAGACACCTTACCTCTAGAGCCACCTCGCCGGCTCCACCAAGTCGAAATCTACACTAAAAAGATAGGGAGTATAGAACTCCTAAAAGTCCGATCAAAGATATTTGATGAATCAGGAAAGATGAGTTGTAACTTGATATAGGACACAGCACTGGAACAGTTAATGATGTATTCCTCAGTCCGAGATCAGGAGGCTTGCAATTGTGATTGGATTCCTACAAATAAAACATTAAGGACTAAGAAGAAAGAGGGAATAATGAGGAATAAAAGATTAGGGGACCAAAGGTTCAGCAAAGAGAGTCTTTTGTCAGTTGCAGCCAGTTCCAAAAAGCAAACCAAACAAGCCGTGAGTTCTGGCAAAAGAGCCCCTTATGCCTCCCCCAACAAGCTATTTATTTCTTTCCTTAATCACCCCCACCTGGAAGATCCAGGTGGGATGATAGGCAAAAACAATATTACAACAAATACACAACACTGGGTTTTTTTTGGGGGGGGAGGGGGGTTGTTTGTTTTTGACACTTTCTGAAATCTTTGGTGACTCAGCATCTGCCTTTCCCAGCACCTCGTACCTTGAGTCTGTGTCTCCACAGCACCGGCACAGACAAGGAAAACACCTAGTGGTGTTTGAGTGAATAAGTGACCAATAAGAGGCCCTCCTGTGGGTTCTTTTTTCCTCTTCAGTGACCCACCAGCCCCACAGTTTGCCCCCTTGTCCAACGAGGATTTCCCATCCCCTTTCCAGTAACATTCTCTGTTGACCCTTCCTAGCTCTGTGCCAACCTGGATACATGGCGTATCATGTCACCCCAGAAGAGTCTCCCTCAGCTACAGGAATTCAACCACCCACCCTGCAAGAAGTATGACCTCTGCCAAAAGCGCAGTCAGGTATGCAGGGAGGGAGAGGAAACTCTGGAGTGAGGAGACCTCAACAGTATCCTTAACTGGCTCTGTGAATTTTAATGGAGAATTCATTTTCCTTTGCCACCATTAGCATCTATTAAAGCCATAGGCATCCCATAGAACACTGGACTACAACCACCCATCCATAGATCTGTGGCTGTCCATAGCTGTAGATATGTTGAAAAGTCAATCCCTGGGCCGGAGAGATAGCATGTAGGTAAGGTGTTTGCCTTGAATGCAGAAGGTTGGTGGTTTGAATCCCGGCATCGCACATGGCAGTGCTCAGGAGTTATGGCTCTGTGCTCAGAAGTTGATCCTGGCAGGCATGGGGGACCATATAGGATGCTGGGATTCGAAACACCATCTGTTCGAATCAGCTTTGTGCAAGGCAAACACCCTACTGCTGTGCTATCTCTCCTCCTGTATAGTGCTTTTTCCTGAAGCCATAGCACTCTCCCTCCTGCAGTGCAGACTGTTAGACATCATTTTGCTCAGGCTAGAAGTCAGGAATGGAGGTTGAGTAGGACCTTATTTCCACTCCACCTGCACTTCCTGGAGCTCAGTTCTGTCTTGTACAGGATGGGAGCAGTGGGGAGCCTTCAGGTGGGGAACAGCACCCCCTCTCTGTGCCCATATTATGCAAACATGTGGGAATGACTTTCCACGGGTCACTCTACTAGGACCCCTTTGGGGACATGCTGAAGAACCTTATGGACCAAATCCATGACCACATGGAGATGCCCACGTTGAGTCGGGACTTTGGGACACAGACATATGAGCAGCAGGTGGTGGAGCTGAGTCGGGATGGTGAGAAACAGCACCCAGCTGGAGGGCCAGGTTGTGGGAATGTGGTGGGAGGGAGGACCAGGGAAGTTTTGTTTTTTCGTTTTGATTTGGGGGGAGGCTACACTCACTAGTGCCAGGGTGACTTAGCATTTGGCAGCACCAAATGGGGTGTGGGGGTTAATCCTGGTTGGCCACTTGCAAGGCAAATGGCTCAGGCCTTGGGATGAGCCTTTTAGGGTAAAGTGAGTTAAGCAGCTCTTGTAAGGTGCTGGATGCTCACCAGAATGGATGGTCATTGTCAGCCTACTGGTGAAAATGGCCAAGGCAGAAGGATCCCTCCTCATGCAAGGTATTAGGAGAGGGGGGTTGGAAGGAATGGTTGGGTGAGTCCCCCTAAGATCGGAGTGCCTAGCCCTGCACAGAGAACAGGTGAGATCTTTCAAGGGAGGGGCTTGGAGGGTTGAGCCCTCTGGGGGTGGAGTCACAGGGAATGAGACTCCTTTGGGGGTAGGGTAGGGGCGGAGTACGGGAGGAGGGATTGGGGAGACCCTATCTGAAATTGTTCTTGGTGGGCCCACAGCTGCTCTTGTGGGGCTTCTGCATAGACGGGTGTTCGCGCTCCATCTGCGGCATTACAATGACGCCTTGCTGATCCATGATACGGTCCGTGCTGTGGATGCTTTAGCCACGTTGCAGGATTTCTATAAAAGGGAACGAGCCACGAAGACCCAGGTCATGCATGCTGAGCGCTGGCTGCTGAAGCTTTTCGATGGTGAGTTTTAGAAATGGGCAAGTCTGGACCAGAGAGATAGCATGGAGGTAGGGCGTTTGCCTTGCATGCAGAAGAACGGTGGTTCGAATCCCGGCATCCTATATATGGTTCCCCAAGCCTGCCAGGAGCGATTTCTGAGCGTAGAGCCAGGAGTAACCCCTGAGTGCTACCGGGGGTGTGACCCAAAAACTCCCCCGAAAAAGAAAGAAAGAAATGGGCAAGTCTGTGCTGGTTGGCAGCTGAAAGGCATTTGCTGATTGATTTCTGACAAAAGCCAAGACTGGACACAATTAAAGACATATGTCCTGGCTTATGAAGATTTGGAGACACATAAAATATATGGTAATATGAGTTACCACCAAAGATCGTAAAAGAACTATCCCTGAATTCCTGGATGGCTGCTACCTTTAACCTGGGAAATTGAAGTGGTCAGAGGGTGAAATGTAACGTTCAAGCACGGCCTAGAGAGGCAAAGGTCTTCTGAGGTGGAATCTACCTTGCTGGGGAGGAATCCACCCTGGACAGCAGAGCTCAGCATGGGAAGGTGGCCCTGGCAGCTGGTTGAATGGGCTGCTGCATTGTGGGAATAATTCTGTGAGGGTCTCAACTTGCAGTTTTGCACAAGAAACCAATCAAAAGTGCATTTTTCTTTTTTTTTTTTTTTTGGTTTTTGGTTTTTGGGGCACACCCGGCGGCGCTCAGGGGTTATTCCTGGCTATCTGCTTAGAAATAGCTCCTGGCAGGCACAGGGGACCCTATGGGACACCGGGATTCGAACCAACCACCTTTGGTCCTGGATCGGCTGCTTGCAAGGCAAACGCCGCTGTGCTATCTCTCCGGGCCCAAAAGTGCATTTTTCAACCAGGGATGTTGAATAGCATCTTGGATCTTACTGAGTCAGCCAGCCTCTTTTTGCTGCTTCCTGCCACTTTGATTAGCCAGCGTTCAACATAAATCACCTTAGGATCAGGGTTGCCATAGTTAAGGATCCATGTGCTAGTCAACCCAGAAAAGATGAAAGGAAAAAGTAAAGGGATTTTACATGTGTCTGACAACTCTGCATAAGGAGGCTCTCGGGGTGACCCCTGCTCTGAGTCTGGATGCCCTAACGGTGATCTTGGCTCGCTGTGGGGCTAAGCCAATACAGTTCCTTCATGCCTGAGTGCTGCATTTCGGGTGTTTCTGGCAGACCACAAGGGGGAATTGACTCACCTGGCACAGCATGGTCCAGAGAACCCCAAACTAGAGATGCTGAAACAAATCCTGCAGGAGCAGTTCCGGAACTCCAGTAGTCCTCAAGGCATCATCTTCACCCGCACCCGCCAGAGTGCTCACTCGCTCCTGCTCTGGCTCCAGCAGCTGCCTGGCTTGCAAACTATGGACATTAGAGCCAGCGTGCTCATCGGGGCAGGCAACAGCAGCCAGACCACCCACATGACCCAGGTGAGGACTCTGGAACAGGGCTGGAGGAAGGGGTCCCTTTCTTGGGGAGAAAGGAAGGAGGAGACAGGATCTTGGACAGAGTGACCTGAGGACTGGGGCATCACTGACTGTCCCCAGGCAGGGTGGAGGAAAGCAGAGGGAAGAGGTGGACACTGAGATCAATAGTCTTGGGGTCTCTGAAGAAAGAGGTGAGTGGTATGTTTTCTGGGAGGACTGGGGTCCTTGGCAGATGATATTCTGAAGGATCCTAGAGTTGAACTCCCTAGGGGACATCTAGAGGACATCCCTAGAGGTCATCTGAGAAAGTGAGGGCTTTTAGACACATGGATGGAGATTTGGGGTTCCGAGGCAAAGAGCTGCATCCAGAGAAGCTGGTCTGGCAGGAGCCACCATCTGCTTTCCTCCCTCCGAAAAGAAAGAGCAGCAAGAAGTGATCCGAAAGTTCCGGTGTGGCACACTGAACTTCCTGGTGGCCACCGCTGTGGCAGAGGAGGGGCTGGACATACCCCGGTGCAACGTGGTCGTGCGCTATGGCCTCCTGACCAATGAGATCTCCATGGTCCAGGTACCTATGCCAGCCACCATACAGCCCAAGGAGACTATTGTGGGACCATAGCCCTTCTTAGGGCCCTTATTTATCACCCTCTCCAGGCCAGGGGCAGGGCCCGGGCTGGCGAGAGCGTGTACTCCTTTGTGGCCACTAAGGGCAGCCGGGAGTTGCGGCGGGAGCAGACCAACGAGGCACTGGAGACACTGATGGAGCAGGCAGTGGCTACCGTGCAGTTGATGGACCCAGATGAGTTCCATGCCAAGGTATGTGGGCATCCCGGCACCCTGCAGGGACCTAAACTAAGGAGGAGGATGCTGAGGGACCTCTGATACCTTTACCTGTGCATCCCTCCTGTTTCTCTTCCTCCTGGGGCTAGTAGATTCCATCTGATTAAAGTTCACATGTGGTGCCTAGAAGCTGATCATATATCCCAGTGCACTCCAGAACCAGGACTTTGATTGTTTGTGGATTTGGGCCTCACTCACCAGTGCTCAAGACTCACCCTTGACTCTGCATTTGGGAATCACTAATGGTGGTACACAGGGGGATGGATACATGTCAGATGCGTGCAAGGCAAATACTCTTCCTGCTCTATTTCTGGCCCTGAGCAGGGTCTTTCATTTACCCTCAGAGCCAGTATGTTAGCTATGAGTGCCACCTTCTAGCCCTTCTGGAAGTGGGCAGGAGAGAAACAAAGACAGGTGCTCCAAATTCAAGAGCCAGGACTTAAAACCTATTCCCTAGCATCCAGCCTTACCCAGGAGTAATTCTTCATTAACTCTAGTTGGTCCAGTTATTAATGATGCTCCATGTTAGACTCAAAGCAACAGCTCTGGGGCCAGAGAGCAAGATCGACCAAGGCTAAGAGCACTCTCTCTGCCTCCCTGGTACCTCATGCCCCACCACAAGCTACACTGGGAGTATCGCCTAAATTGAAACCCAAGTAAATCAAATAGCAGATTTACTGTCCAAGGTTATGACTCAGTGGTAAAAAAAAAAAAAAAACATTTGCATTGTGTGAGGCCCTTTCACTGAAAAAAAAAAATTTTTTTTTCAAAGCAATAGCTTTTTTATGTTGTTTGTTTTGGGGCCACACCCAGTGATGCTCAGAGGTTACTCCTGGCTAAGGGCTCATAAATCGCTCAGGAGGGGGTCGGGGGAGGGGTGGAGTAAAAAGGCATTTGCCTTGCATGTGGCCAACCCAGGACAGACCCGGTTCGATTCCTGGCATCCCATATGGTCCCCCGAGCTTGCCAGGAGCAATTTCTGAGCACAGCCAGGTATAACCCCTGAGCATTCATTGCCAGGTGTAGCCCCCAAACCAGTAAATAAATAAACATTTAAGGGGCCGGAGAGATAGCATGGAGGTAAGGCGTTTACCTTTCATGCAGAAGGTCATTGGTTCGAATCCCGGCGTCCCATATGGTCCCCCGTGCCTGCCAAGAGTGATTTCTGAGCACGGAGCCAGGAAAAACCCCTGAGGCACTGCTGGGTGTGACCCAAAAACCAAAAATAAATAAATAAATAAATAAACATTTAAAAATAAAATTCTTCGGGGCCGGGTAGGTGGCGCTGGAGGTAAGGTGTCTGCCTTGCAAGCGCTAGCCAAGGAAGGACCGCGGTTCGATCCCCCGGCGTCCCATATGGTCCCCCCAAGCCAGGGGCGATTTCTGAGCACATAGCCAGGAGTAACCCCTGAGCGTCAAACGGGTGTGGCCCAAAAAAAAAAAAAACCAAAAAAAAAAAAATAAAATAAAATTCTTCAGAAAGAAAGAAAGAAAGAAAGAAAGAAAGAAAGAAAGAAAGAAAGAAAGAAAGAAAGAAAGGAAGGAAGGAAGGAAGGAAGGAAGGAAGGAAGGAAGGAAGGAAGGAAGGAAGGAAGGAAAGGAAAAGGGGAAGGGAAGGGAAGGGAAGGGAAGGGAAAGAAGAAAAGAAAAGAAGAGAAAAGAAAAGAAAGAAATTGCTCCTGGCTAAGGGGACCATATGGGACACCGGGGATCAAACGAAGGTTCATCCTGGGTCAGCCACATGCAAGGCAAACATCCTACTACTGCACTATCACTCTGGCCTGCTATAGCTTTTTTTTTTTTTTTTTTTTTGGTTCTTGGGTCACAACCTTGTGATGCTCAGAAGTTACTTCTGACTCTGCTCTCAGGACTTAAGTACTCCTGGCAGAATTAATTACTACTGGGATAGCAACTGGGATAGTGGGGATCAAAACCAGGTCAGCTGTCAGCAAGGCAAACACTCTATCCACTGTACTGTCTTTCTAATCCATCAAAACTGTAGCTTTGGGGGCCAGAGTGATAGCACAGCAGTAGGGCGTTTGCCTTGCATATGGCCAATCCCCAGCATCCCATATGGTCTCCTGAGCCTGCCAGGAGAGATTTCTGAGTGCAGAGCCAGGAGTAAACCCTGAGCGCTGCCAGTTGTGGCCCAAAAAACAAAAAACCTGTAGCTTTGGCGCATGAAATTGTTAAAAGAGATTTCAGTGAGTAAGAATGTCCCCTCCCATATGATCTCATTTTCATTTTATTATTAATTATTTTTCTCCACGGAACCGAGTCCAGTCTTTTCCAGATTTTGATGGTCTGGAGCCAGACTGATAGTACAGTGGATTAAGAACCTGTCTTACACAGAGCTGACCCAGGTTCCATCCCTGGCACTCCATGATGTTGTATTAAATAATTAAAGATGGTGGTGGATGGTGAAGGATGGAGAAATTTTTCTCTGCCATCCCAGGCCACGTGGTTCCGCAACCCCCATCCAGCAGGAGGGTCCCAGGCCCAGGTGAACGGCGGAATCAAAACTCACTCACAGGCAGGCATCAGGAAGCATCAGCTTTATTCATCCCTATTCACCACATGTGTGGTTTCTATCATAACCTTTCAAGCACAGCCATTCTTAGCTAGCCCTGCGTCTTAACTCCTTTCAGCCATCTTCCTTTGACCTCCATCCTGGTCAAAGACCGAAAGAGGCAAAGACCCAAAAGCCCGAGAGCCCAGCAGGGCAGACGGGCAGCAGGGCAGAACTCCTAATCCCCTGGCTCAAAGGCTTTATATAACCTTCCAAGACCACTCCCCGGAATGGGAGGGGTCTTGCAGGTAAGGTTACACCTAATATTCGGTTCCCAAGACCCCTCCCAGAAATGGGCGGGTCTTAGATAGGTACACCTAAATCCAGGGTGGAGTCACACCATATGATCCCACAAGCTCCACTAAGAGTAGTAAGCTGCTAACTTCCTGCCCACCTGCATCAATGGAACCATGTTCATGTGTGTGTGGTTCATGTTGGGTGTGGCCCCAACACAAGCAAGCAAAACAAGGCAGATCCTGGTTGACGGCCTGAGTTCTCCTGAGCCCTCTGACCCCACTGTGGTGCCCCCTCCCTCCTCAGCTGCGGGAGCTGCAGTGCTCGGCGCTGGTGCATCGCAAAGCCCAGGCGGCCCAGCGGGAGAAGAGGAAGCAGGAGTTCCAGGCCCAGCAGGTGCAGCTGCTGTGCATCAACTGCACGGTGGCTGTGGGGCACGGGAGCGACCTGCGGAAGGTGGAGGGAGCCCACCATGTCAACGTGAACCCCAACTTCTCGTGAGACCCTGAAGCATTGTGGTGAAGGGGAGGTGGTGTGGGCTGCAGGGGGGGCAGTGAATCCCCTCTCCAGGATGTGGCTTTGAGGATTTGGTGGCTGGAAGAACATTTTCACAGTGTCAGGTTTACCCATCCCCTGTGCTCCCCACTTGACAGGTGAGGTGCTGGAGCTCCCACAGTTCCCCTGCAATTGTAGCGAGTCATGATTTTGGATACTTGAATGTGAGGGGGCGTCCCACCTCCTGCTGTTCCTAAGCCAGTCCCTTTTCCTCTGTCCCCTAGAGGGCATCACCTCCCCGCAGCCTCCATCCTTCCATTCAAGAAACTTCCATCAGGCACCTAGTGGTGCCCAGGACTTCAGCCCAGACTCTCAGGCAAGGGGGAGTGTCTGTACACACACCCCCATCTGGAAGGAAGAGTTGGATTTAAGCAGGGCTGGGGGTGAGGGAAGGCCTCAAGGGAGAGGGGGCCTAGGGGAAAGAAAGTGGGTGCAGGTACAGACCGAGGGCAGACCTAGTGGCCGAGGGAAGACTCTTGAATGATTGTTGAACAAAGCAATGTTAGGGTCCGAGTTCCATCTTCAGATTAGCAGAATTAGCTAATTAATTAGCTAATCACCAGAGGACAGCTGGGGGCTGGGAAGAAGAATGGATTCTGGGGGACCTGGTGGGAGAGGTGTGGAGGTCAGTGCAGGGGAAAGGGGCTGAGTGCTAACACTTGAACAAGGAATGGAACAAACAGAGGGGGCATCGGGGACTTCTCGGCCCTGGGGAGTTTATGTCTTGACAGCTGGCAGCCAGTAGTTCTGCCTAGGAGTAGGTTCAGCAAACAGATGGGCACAAAGCTGAGCTGGACATGCGTCCCTGGACATGGCAGGCCCACTCCCATTTTCCTCCAGGATCTACTACAACATTTCCCCGCAACCAGTCGTCATCGACAGAGTCTTCAAGGACTGGAGCCCCGGGGGTGTCATTAGCTGTAAGAATTGTGGGGAGGTAAGTTCTGTCTAACAGAGGAGGGCCCTGCCTTTGCCATTAAGGTGTTCTCTCTGGGGTGGAAGGAAGATGGGTGAGAAACAGCTCAGATGTCCTCTCAGTACCTCCCCTCATGCCATGGAGTCCATCTTGAGGGCAGAGCCCTCAACCCAACTGTCTGCTTGCCCCGCAGGTCTGGGGTCTACAGATGATCTACAAGTCCGTGAATCTTCCAGCTCTCAAGATCCGCAACATTTTGCTCCAGACCCCGCATGGGAGGATCCAGGCCAAGAAGTGGTCCCGCGTGCCCTTCCGGGTCCCCGAGTTCAACTACCTGCAGCACTGCACCGAGAACTTGTCCTTAGCCTGAACGTCTTGTGATAGCACTGCCCACTTTAGGCTGCAGGGGGCAGCAGAGCCCGCAGCAACCTCGCTTTTCCCCTTCCCGCCTGAGCTCTGGCTCTGAGGGTCTCCCAGTTTGACTTGGAACTCCCTCACTGAGAAAGCAGTGGGGAGCCCCCTTTCTCCTCACACAGACACTTCCACAGGCAATGAATTCGGTGGGGGTGGAGGCGGGTGGGGCCAAACTGATGCAGCTTCTCACATGTATTAAATAGGGTAGGGATGGGAAACTGAGGCAGGAAATGAAATACACTTCCCCTGGCCTCTTCATTCTTTCCCCTTTCAAGGTTTATATTTTTAAGACTTTCCCCATAGATTAGAAAAAAATAAATTGGTATCTAAAATGTGTGTTTTTATTTTAGGGGTGAGATGGTTAGGACCATACCTGACTCTGCTCAGGGATCAAACCCAGGACAGCACATATAAGACACGCGCTCTTCCCACTGTACTATCAGCTCCAACAGTTTAATATTTTAGACAGTGCTTCTTCACAATAATAACTAGTCATTGCCCTCACAAGTTTTCTCACTTTGGGGCTGGGAAGATAGTTCAGTGAGCCAAAGAATAATACAGAAATCCTGGGTTTAATCCCTGGTTCAGCATGACACCCTGAGTCGGTAGTAGCTCCCAGCTCCACATGGTATAGCCCCAAAATACTTTTTTTTTTTTTTTGGAGAGATCACACCGGTTACGCTCAGGAGTTACTCCTGGCTATGCGTTCAGAAATTGCTCCTGGCTTGGGGGACCATATGGATGCAGAGTTTGAACTGAAGTCTGTCCTAGGTCAGCCGCATGCAAGGCAAATGCCCTACCACTGCTGACTTTTTTTTTTTTTTGGTTTTTCGGACCACACCCGTTTGATGCTCAGGGGTTACTCCTAGCTAAGTGCTCAGAAATTGCCGCTGGCTTGGGGGGACCATGTGGGACGCCGGGGGATCGAACAGCGGTCCTTCCTTGGCTAGCGCTTGCAAGGCAGACACCTTACCTCTAGCGTCACCTCACCGGCCCCGGACTTTTTTTTTTCCTTTTTTTTTTTGTTTTTGGGCCACACCTGGTGACACTCAGGGGTACTTCTGACTATGTGCTCAGAAATCACTCCTGGCTTGGGGGACCATATGGGACACTGGGGGATCGAACATGGTCCATCCTAGGTTAGCACTTGCAAGGCAGACGCCTTACCGCTGAGATATGGACTTTCGTACTTTAATGCTAGGATGTGTACTGGGGCACTCTGCCTCTGGAGAAACAGCTCTTGAGCGCTTTATTCTTGTTCTTTCTCTCTCATTACCTTTCCTAAGAATTTTTAAATAAGTGGGCACAGCAGTTAGGTGCCTTGCACGCAGCCAGCTCAGATTCAATCCCAGCATCCCATATGATCCCCCAGGCTTTCCAGGAGTAACCTCTGAATGCTTCTGGGCATAATCAAGGACAAAATACTTTCTAGGACCTGAGAGATAGCACAGCAGTAGGGCGTTTGCCTTCATGCAGTCAACCCAGGACGGACCAGGGCTCAATTCCCAGCATCCCATATAGTCCCCCGAACCTGCCAGTAGTGATTTCTGAGCAGAATCAGTAGTAACCCCTGAGCACCACTGGATGTGGCCCAAACCAAAAAAAAAAAAAAGAAAAGAAAAACATCATTCCTGGCAGGCTGGGTGATGGGATGCTGGGGATCAAACCCAGGTCTACCCTGCGTCTGCCATGTGCAAGACAAACACCCTACTGCTGTGCTATCACTCCAGCCCCTCCTGTCAGATTCTAAAATTGAGACCCATGGAGTCTGTGAGGACTTCCAACCTTTATCCCTCTATATCAGATACACTCCCACTCCCCAACTTCTTGAGCCCTTGGATCCTCCCTTGAACCCAGGAGAAACTAAGATGTGGGGTTTTGAGGGTAACATGGGGGTTGGTGAAGTTGTAAAGGCCTAAATTTTCTGCTCTTATTTTAATCATCAGGAACGACAGGCAAGATCTAGGTTGATTCTTCGGGGAAAGGCTATTTCTGTAGTGAGAGGCCCAGCAGGCAGGAGTCACCTTCAGGAAGAAGGGGATGGGCAGAGATCCGAGCAGGACGACAGTCCCCCTGCCATCTAGCTTCCTACCCTCATCTGGACCCTGGTCATGATAGGTGGGAAACAATCACCCCATCCCCACCCTCCATTTTTCTTGTTTCACTTGGGTCAAACCCAGCAGTACACAAGGCTTACCCTAACTGCACTGAAGGATCACTCTTGGCAGTTTTGGGGGACCATATGGAATGGTAGGGCAGTTCACCTGTCTAAGGATAAGCCATCCTCCTTCCTCCCAGTGTTCCCCCATCCCCAGGGATTCTTTTCCTCTTCCTCCAGTGCCCTTTGACCCTAGCAGCAGGATCCTCCTTCCCCCTTCTCCTCCTGGGGCCCTTCTGCCCAGTTGCTCCCCACTTAGCCTTCAGTTCTCTGTCCTTCCCACTGAAACGTGCTTTTTACAGGTCAATAAAATTAGCGACTATGGAAAGCGGGAGGTGGGCAGGGGCCCAGGGCTGCTAAGCTCAGTGGCCTTGAATGTGGCTGGATGCACGGAGGCCGGACGCCTGTCATTCCAGGGCTAAACAGTGACAGCTGAGAGACCTGAACTGGTATGGGGTGGGGGCTGGGAGCAGGGAGAGTCGGCCTGGGCATCTCATGCTCCCTTAAGCCCTTCCACAGCTGACCCTTAAATGGAGACTTCACTTTGGTTTGAGGACCACACCTGACAATGTTCAGTGCTTACTCCTGGCTCTGCACTTGGGGATCACTTCTAGCAGTGCTCAGGAACTCTGTGCGGTACTGGGGATTGAATTCAAATCAGCCCAAAAGCCCTACCTGATGTACTATCTCTCTGGCCCCCATAACTTTTAACTTTTTATTTATGTATTTATTTATTTTTGGTTTTGGGGTCACACCCGGTGGTGCTCAGAGGGGTTACTCCTGGCTCTGTGCTCAGAAATCACTCCTGGCAAGTACGGAAGGGGGGGACCAGATGGGATGCCGGGATTTGGAAAAACCATCTATCCTGAATCAGCTGCTTGCAAGGCAAATGCCCTACCGCTGTGCTATCTCTCCAGACCCCGACTTTTTATTTAAATTTTTATTTGTTTATTTGGGGGCCACAATCTGCATTACTCGGAATTTATTCTATGCTCAGGGATCACTCCTGGAGAGACTCAGGGACTTTATGAGATGCCAAGAATCCAACCTATGTCAGCTACATGCAAGGCAAGCAGGACCTTACCTGACAGATTCTTTCTCGGGCCCCAACTTTAAACCTAAGGGCTTCTGCTCGGGTCGCCTACACTCTCCCAGGCTGCAAGGAGAGACATGGAAAGCAGGGCTCGAGCAAGGACTTTATTTTAATCAAATAAAAACTGGACTTTATTTTAATAGGAAATCACTATCTCCGGGCCATCTGAACAAAAGCTGCCTGAAGAAGGGAGGCTCGTGAGGTTGTCTGAACCCTGCTAGCATATCTGGCCAGCCCGCATAAATAAGCCAGATTGGTCTGCAGTGGGCCCGAAACACCTTTTTCCCCTTCGTCTGCACCACCGGGCCTGGGAAGAAGGCTCGGGGGAGGCGTGGCCTCAGCGCCAGGGCACGCCCTCAACCACGCCACGCCCCCACAGCCTGGAAAGAAGGCTCAGGGAGGGGCGTGGCTTCTATGTCAGACCACGCCCCCAACTCCTGGAAGAAGGCTCTGGAGGGCGTGGTTTTATAAGACCACGCCCCAGCCCCGCCGTGAGTCGCAGCTGAGCGCTGCGGGCGAGAGCAGGTGGCCCGCGCGCGCCGCGTCTCCGCCCGGCAGGTAAGTCAGGGGTCGCGGGTTGGGCCGCGCGGAGGACCTCGAGGACACCTGTCCTGTGTCCTGGGAGACCCCCAGGGCCCTGCTCGCTCTCGCCGGGCGTCTGTCCGGGCCGAGCGAGCGAACTCCGGGGAAGTTTCGGGTGGGCGCCCAGGGACAGAGGGGACAGGCCGCAGCAGCAGGTGGGGGACACCGGGGCGCAGGTGGTGATATCAGGGCTCCGGATTCCAAAGCCGCATCCAGCGCAGCATCCGATCAACTCTCCTTAGAGAGTGGCGGGGAGACCTGCGGGGCTGCTGGGGTGGACAGATGAGGGGCCAGCCGCTGCTAAGCGATGCTGGAGGGTCCAGAGCACATTGCATCCTTTATGACAATCTGGGTCCTAAGTGGTCCTGAGTGGGGAGGTGGAAGGTAAAAAACTGAGGGTCCTCAAAAGAGCCAAGGGACTAAGTCTCGCTCTGTTCTGTGTCCTGGCCTCAGAGATCTGGGGCGACAGGAAGGGGGTCCTGCCTCTCCCCCAGGGCCTCCAGGATGGCTCCCTGGAAGAAGAGGTCCAGGACTGACAGCTCAGACCGCCTAGGACCTAGGACCTAGGTGTTGGGCTAGGGAAGAGCTGAGGGGCTCAGATGAAACAGGGAGACCTCAGGCCACTGGAGAGTAGACATCTAGGCTCTGGAGGGAGTGCTCTCAGCTTCTGCCTGGCTGCCCTGTTCATGCCGCATTCCCTGGGCTTTTGGGCTAGTTTCTTGCTGCCCCGGGAGGCAAAGTGCTGCAGTGGGATGAAGCGATTCTTTGGGGGAAAGGTAGTCTTTTTTTCTTTTTTTGCATTTTGGGCCACACCTAGCTGCGCTTAGCGGTTACTCCTGGCTCTGTGCTCAGAAATCGCTCCTGCCAGGCTGGGGACCCTAAGGGATGCTGGGAATCGAACCTGGGTCCGTCCCAGATCGGCTGCATGCAAAGCAAACGCCCTACTGCTGTGCTATTTCTCCGGCCCCAGGAAGGTAGTCTTGATTTCTGTCACCTCTAGCTTTAGTGTGACTGGCCTTGGATATGTTTCTTTTATTTTGGGGTGTACGAGGGGGGATATACCCAGTGGTGCTCAGATCTCATTCCTGGCGCTGTGCTCAGGGATCACTCCTGGCAGGGCTCTGGAGATCTTCCGTGGTGCCAGGTATCAGATCTAGGTTGGCCACCTTGTGCAAGGTATAATCTCTTTGCCCCTTGGCCAAGTTTCTTAATGTCTTTTTTTTGGGGGGGGGCCACACCCGGTAACGCTCAGGGGTTACTCCTGGCTATGCCCTCAGAAGTCGCTCCTGGCTGGGGGACCATATGGGGACGCCGGGGATCGAAACCGCGGTCTGTCCTAGGCTAGCGCAGGCAAGGCAGGCACCTTATATCTAGCGCCACCGCCCGGCCCCGTTTCTTAATGTCTTGGAGTTTGTGTCTTCACCTGTAAAATGGGGATTTTTGTTTGTTTTGGGGTTATACCCAGCGGTGCTCAGGGGTTACTCTTGGCTCTATGCTCAGTAATCGCTCCTGTCAGGCACAGGGGACCATATGGGATGCTGGGATTCGAATCACTGTCCTGGATCAGCTGCTTACAAGGCAAATGCCCTACCACTGTGCTATCTCTCCGGTCCCCAAATGGGGATAATTTGAGTCTGCAATAGTGGGGTGGCTGCAAGGAATAAATAAGAATCAGCTCTGAGAGCACTTTTCCCAGAGCCTGCTGCCTGCTCCTCCTATGTAGGACAGCAAAGCTCTTCCACAGGCTTTGGTGAGGTAGGGAGGCATAAGTTTTTTTGTTTGTTTGTTTATTTGTTTTAACTTGGTCAGAGAGAGTCCAGAGTGATAGTACAGTGGGTAGGGTATTTGCCTTGCACACAGCCAACTGGGGTTCAAATATCAGCACCCCATATAGTCCCCTGAGCACCGTTAGTAATGATCCCTGAGTATAGAGCCAGGAGTAACTAACCTTTGAACATTTCCAGGTGTGGCCCCCAAACCAAAAACTTTTTTGTTTGTTTGTTTTTTTTATTCTTGGGTCACACCTGACAGTGCTCAGGGGTTACTCCTTGCTTTATGCTCAGAAATGGCTCCTGGCAGGCTCGGGGGACCATATGGGATGCCAGGATTCGAACCACCGTCCTTCTGCATGCAAGGCAAACACACTGCCTTAGTGCTACCTGTCCGGTCCCCCAAAAAACTTTTTTATTTTGTTTTTTGGGTTACACCTGGCTCTGTGCTCAGAAGTTGTTCCTGGCAGGCTCGAAGGACCATATGGGATGCTGGGAATTCGAAACCAGGGTCTGTCTGGGATTGGCCGTGTGTAAGGCAAATGCCTTGACGCTGTGTTATTGCTCTGGCCCCCAAACCAATAACCTATCTACTTATATCAATGCCTCACCCCATTACTTACTGGCCCCAGTCCCTCTCTGTAATTCCAGGGTCTCCTGCTGTCTAGGCAGAGAAAGGAGTGGAGGTGCCCATCTGGCATTAGTACAAACCTACTGGGAACTGTAACCCTGGGGGACAGAATTCTGGCTTTGAGATCCAAGTGGGGAAATACCATATTCTCATTCCTTCCCTGCATCCCCCCACCCACCCCTTCTAGAAGTCTCCCAATTGGAACCAAGCATGCAAAAATGTTTCCAGGAAGATAAATAGTGCAAGTGACTGAAGGTCTTGTTCAGGTTGCCCTCCATGGAAAGACAGCTTCAGTGCCTGGCCTGAACCCCAGAGGCTGCCCGGGTTGGGCTGTCTGTAAAGCACCCTTAAACCTGGCCAAGACAGGGGGTGCAGACCTACCAGGGGTAGCCCAGACCTACCTGGACTTTCAAGGACTCTCATCTGCCCATTCTCTGGCCTTGCCTTTCTCTGGGAGGAGAGAGGAGGGAGGGAGTCTGTGAGTTAGCATGTGCAACCAATATCTAAGAAACCTCTGAAGTTGGCTGAAGGGCAGCTATTAGTCGAGGATGATGGTGAACCTGGGGGAAGGGGATCATGCCCACCTCTGACTCAGTCCTCATGTGCAGGGGCTGGCAGTTGGAATGCTGGAGTTGGTGGACCGGACTGTGAATGAAGCCCTCCCCTTCACACACCTCATTTTTTTTTTTTTGTTTTGTTTTTGGATCATACCTTGCAGTGCTCAGGGGTCACTCCTGGCTTCACGATCAGAAATCACTCTTGGCAGGCTCGGGAGACCATACGGGATGCGAACCAATGACCTTCTGTGTGAAAGGCAAATACCTTACCTCCATGCTATCTCTCTGGCCCCACAACCTCATTTTTTAAAAAAACAAAACCAAAACCAACCGCAGCAGTGAGATGAAACGTCTATGGAACCTTCTTCCAGGTCATTATGAAGTTTTGTTTGTTAAGGAAGGAGGTTTATTTTATTTTATTTGGTTTTGGGGTCACCCCCAGTGGTGCTCAGGGGTTACTCCTGGCTATGCACTCAGAAATCATTCCTGGCAGAAACAGGGGACCATATGGGATGCCAGGATTAGAACCACTATCCATCCTGAATCGACTGTATGCAAAGCAAAACACCCCTACCGCTGTGCCTCTCTTCGGCCCCAAGGAAGGTGATTTAAATATAAAAATGGGCTGGACATTTTGGCAATTTGTTTTACCAGTTGGGTTGAGGGAGGCAGGGGCTTAGGGGACCATGTGGTACTAGAGATGCTAGGAATTGAATCAGAATCTGCTGCATACAAGGCAAGCGCCTTACCCGCTATGCTCCCTTTCCAGCCCTTCCCATTGTTAACTGTTTAGACAAGTACATGGGTACTTTGGCTGCTGAGCTAGGAAATGGTAGGGGTAGGCTTAGTAGCCCATGACAATAGCTGTTGTTTGTGGAATTTCTTCCTGCTCTCCCTGTCCCCCCCATATAATAAGCCCTTGCCTAAAAACTGAGTTCGGAACACACCACCCATGAACCAAAAATGTGTTTCAAGGTGAAATGGAGAATGTCAGCTGTCACCAATAGGCAGTCCCCCCTTGGGCCTGCTGACCTCATTCTCCTCCTAAAAACTAGAACATGTTTAAAAGAAGCCCCGAGATGCTTGAGAAGGAGAGTGGGCCTGAGGAGGGCTGTGGGGAGAAGGAGGGAAAACAGAAAGGGAGGTTGCTGCAGGAAAGGTTGGAAGGTGACTTGAAGTGTAGGTAATCAGGAAGGGAGCTGAACCCTAATCTCATCAGAGAGGACTACACCTCACAGTCAGGTGGGGGCCCAGCGTTATGCTGTGTGGGTATGGAGCCTCGGTTGCAGGAGCAGGTGGGGCCCAGCTGGCCAGGCAGTGGGCAGCACCAGGGGGAAGCCTGTCATGCCCTGGGACACCTGCATTCACCGTCTGTCCCGAGCAGCCACATGGCACTTTGTGGCCATCCCAGACTGGAGCCTGGATTAGCCCGAGGCTCTTGGTGGCCCAGGAACACACGCTCACACCCTTCTCCAGATGCAATGCGCACTCGCTTACTGCCACCGCCATGAACTCACTGCCACTAACATCCTTGTCCTGAGTGACTCCTACCTGCACTCCGGGGTCACCTTGGCGTGGCACCCTCTTCCATACCACCCTGACCCCTTCAGGTGCCTACAACAGAGCCAGATCCTCCCATACCCTCATCAGTGACTTGTCAGGTGACCCACCAGAGCTTGGCTTACTTACATGAGAGTGTGTGTGTGGGGAGAGGCAGAATGACACCCATGGAGGTGGAAGGGGATGAATATAGTGCTGGAGGCCTGGAGGCAGCGCTTGCCTTCCAGAATCCCCTGCAGACCTTACCTGTGCTTCTTTCTGCTGTTCCAGTCTCCTGCCTGGAAGCTTGTCGATGCCTACTTGCCTTCTGATTCATTTTTTTTTTTTTGGTTTTTTGGTCACACCCGACAGCGCTCAGGGGTTACTTCTGGCTATACGCTTCAGAAGTCACTCTGGCAGGCTGGGGAGACCATATGGGAAGCCAGGATTCAAACCACGACCTGCATGCCAGGCACCTTACTTCCATGCTATATCTCACGGCCCTGCCTTCTGATTCTTTTCTTTTTCTTTCTTTTTTTTTTTTTTTTTTTTTTTGGTTTTTGGGTTCACACCCTGTGGCACTCAAGGGTTTACTCTGGTTCTCTACTCAGAAATTGCTCCTGGCAGGCACGGGGGAACATATGGGATGCCCAGAATTTGAACCAATTGTCGAACTTGGGTAGCGCTTGCAAGGCAAAAGCCTACCACTGTACTATCTCTCCAGCTGACCCTTTTTTTTATCCTTTCTTTTTTTGGTTTCTGGCTCATACCTGTAGCACTTGGGGGTTCTTCCTGGCTCTATGCTACAGAAATCACTCCTGGCAGACTCGAGGGACCTTATGGGATGTTGGGATTCGAACCACCATCCTTCTATATGCAAGGCAAATGCCCTACCTCCTTACTATCTCTCTGGCCCCCATGATTCTTTTTTTTTTTAAGCTCTCTTCACTATTTCCCTGCCATTTCCCCTTCCACCCCCCACTGAACTCCATCCCAGTGTGGGGTCTCTGTTTCTTACTCTTTTTGTTTGTTTTGTTTATTTTGGGGTTTTGGCCCATACCCAGTGGCACCTCAGTGCTTACCACTGCTCTGTGCTTGGAAATATCCTGGTTGGTTTTGGGGGAGATATGGGGCACCAGAAAATCAAACCCAGAGTCAGCTGCATGCAAATACCTATTGTACTTCATTCCAGCCCCTATGCCTCTATTCCTTCTTTTTTTTTTTTTTTTTTTTTTTTTTTTTTTGCTTTTGGGTCACACCCGCAGCGTCAGGGGGTTACTCCTGGCTCTACGCTCAGAAATCGCCCTTGGCAGGCACTGGGGACCATATAGGATGCCAGGATTCGAACCACCATCCTTCTGCATGAAAGGCAAACCTCCATGCTATCTCTCCAGCCCCATTCTTTTTTTTATTTTTATTTTTTATGAGTGTATCACTGTCCTCTGTCTCTTTGTGACCACCCCCCAAACCACTCCCCATTTCTCTGCATTCTTTCTACTGCCCCTCCACCTTTATTGTGTCTCCCTGGCTCTCCATGTCTTACTCTCAGAAGGTGCAGCAGGAGGACAGGGCACCCACATATGTGGACATAAAGGTGCCAAGCCACCAGGGCATGGGGAGGGGTTCCCTCTCTGGGATCCATGACTGCAGGTGAGGATGGGAAAGGGGAAGATCAGGGTCTGTTTGCAGAGGGCAGAAGTTGGCCTGTATCCTCTGAGTTCCTCTGCCAAGATCTGGGGGTCTTTAGCCCCCCTAACTCAAAAATCTTGTTCTTTAGCGCTGAGGCCAGGATCACAGGAGGGGCATGGAACTGTGAGTTCACAGTGATGAAAGGGTGATGGCCCTTTGGACTAGCTGTCCAGTTTGCTCTGTAGGCTGGGGGGTTAGGTATCCTCTCAGAAGAGATATTGACTCAAGTGGAGCTGAATTGACACTTTTCTTTTTCCTCGAAGCAACCAAGTTCATTTTACCCACCCAGGCCTTGCTTCCTGCTCCAAACCACGATGGGGACCCCACCCTGTTCCAAACATTTCCGCCCTCTGCCCCCCAGCCAAGGGGCCTCTTCAAACAGCCTCTCAGCCCTGCCCAGGGCTGGCCTCCCCACTGGCCACACAGGAGCCCTCTGTTGGCTATTTGTTTATTTGACCAAGGTGGGGTGAGGACCGTCTCTAACTTCAGATGCCCTAGCAAGCCCTGCCAAGCCCCTCCATGCTCTGCGGCCTTCTGTGCCCTGCATGCGTCCACTACCCTTAGGCCTCCCGCCCCGCCTTCTCTACCCTCCTCATCTAAGGCCTGTTTGTTTTTGTTTGTTTGGGGGCCATCCCTGGAGGGTGATCAGGGCTTATTCCTGGCTCTGTGCTCAGGGATCACTCCTGGCAGGACTCGGGTCCATAAGGGGATTGAACCCAGGTCAGCTGCATGAAAGATAAACGCTTTCCTTACTGTATTAGTTCTCTAGCCCCCATCTGAAGCCTGTGAATTTAGACATTTGAATCCAGTTTCTCAATCCTCCATCCTGGGTTGAAGATGGAGCCAAGACATCCCTTCTTACTTACACCTCTAATCCTCATCTCAGAGAGAGGAAATACCTGGAGGTTATGTTGGAGAACATTTGACTTTGGTCTCCAGAATGTGGGTGATGAACTGGAGAGAGTTCAGTGGGCTGAGCACTGGCTTTGCTTACAAGAAAACATAGGATTTCATCCCTGGCACCACAGGGCCCCCCGAACATTGCCTGAGTGCCCCCCCCAAGCACATTACCAAAAGTAGCTTCTGAACATTGCCAACTGTGGCCCAGAAACAACTAGGAAAGTATAATGTGGCTGGAGCAAGAGTTGGAGATAAGACATTTGCTTTACATGTGGACCCCAGGAGAAGCCCCTGAACACTGCTAATATGTGACCCCAATAACCCTATTCCTTCAGAAAAGAATGTGGGTGAAGTTCTTCCTCCTTCCTCCCTTTTCCCTTTGACCAAGTTCTGAGGTGACCATAGAGTGAAATGTCAACAGAATCAGCTTTGTTTTTTATTTGGCTTTTGGGCCACAACCAGCATTGCTCAGGGTTTTCTCTTGGCTCTGCACTCAGGAATTACTTCTGGCAATGCTCATGAGACCCAATAAAATGCCAGGGATTGAGTTCAAGTCTGCAGCATGCAAGACAAATGTCCTACCCACTGTACTATCTCTCCGGCCCTGGAAGCAGTATTTCCGTTCTAATGGGGCCATGATCTCTTTGTGGCTCCATTCTAGAGTGGTTGCCTGGGGACCCCTGGGATCTTTTTCTCCAGAATGTCATCTGGAATCAAATTCTTATCGTCTAGTACCTGGGAGGTATTAGACAAGAGCCTGCTGGGCCTCAAACCCAGGCCTCTGTCCCCTCCTCAACCAGGCTTCTTCCTGGCCAGCCCAAGCTACTCCTTGAGCCACAGAGCTCATGGTGCAGCTGTTTCTGGGCTCTGGATCACATGTTCCTTACCCCACCCCCATCACTTCCATCTTTACCAGGTCGTGATGGAGCTTCCTGGTTTCCACATTTCCAGCAGGGAAGGGAGTGCTAGTTGCAGCGTCCTCATGACCCGATTCTGAGCGCTGCTGTCCTAGTTAGCAGCTTCCAGAGGAGACGAGGGGGTTCACCATTCTCTGGGTACCACTTGGGAATGGGACTGGGTCTAGGTTGAGGCTGGGGACAGCTATTCCGGGGCTGCAGGATGAGGTGTGGGGGTGGAGAGATCTGAGAGGGGGGGATCAGGAAGCTTCCCCAAATAGCCTGGCCAGCAGCCCAATGTGGGAACCAAGCCTTGAGATGGGGTTAGCCCAGCTGGGGAGCAGCTGGCCAGTTGGCAAGTGGGCCTAGACCTTGAGAGCTGGGCAAGGGGCAGGCAGAAGTCAGGACTGTATGAGCCCCTCTTTTCCCTCTCGATAGAAAGGGTTCCCCTGGAGCTTAGCTCAGGAGATGGGGAGACTGAGACAAAGTCCCTGTATCCTGGCTCCTCATTCCAGGGGCTCTGACTGAGTCATTCAACCCATGTTTATTGGGCCCCTAACATGCCCAGTGCTTACACAATCTGGCCCCAGAGTTATAGAGGATAAAACAGGGAGTCAGAGACTCCGATGAGGTAGTAGGAAGGAGCGGAACCTTCAAGAAAATAAAGGCCTGTTCTGGAGGTGAGAAGGCTAGAGAAGGGTTGCAGGATGCAGGAGGAGGGGGTGCTTTGGCTACAGGAGCAGGTCCAACTGGGAGTTGAACTCCAGGAAGAGAAAGAGCCCAGTGTGGCAGGAGGACCAGGAGCATGGTCAGGAGAGACAGAAAGGCCAGGGAGCCTGGGCATGTGGGCCAGGACCTTTTTCCCCCAAGGATGTTTTGAATGCAAACATTTTCATCCCAAACATACCAACACTGAAGACTTGTTCAGAAAATGGTTTGCAGTTTGAACTTTATTCATCAAGCTTCAGCCCTTCATCGACTTTTTCCACGTTTCCTCTTGGGTCCAGTAACACCAATTTCCATCTTATTTATTTATTTGTTTTGGGTCTCCCAAAGCAGTGCTCTGGTGGCCAGGAGGCCTTCTGATGATTATCCGCCAAGAGGGTTTACAGTTCAATGCAAAGATTTACAGTGTCAGGAATTACCCAGTGTTTCTTTGGGGCTTCCAGGGCTGTATCCTGGGGTGCTCAGGGAATATAATCTGCCAAGGTCTAACTGGGTGCTAATGTGTGCAAAGCAGCACTTTAACCCCTGTACCTACTACTCACACATTTTCTTTTCATTTCTTTTTAATTCCATTTTAGGGATGGAGCAATAGCACAGCAAATAGGACATTTGTCTTGCACACTATTTGGTCCCCAGCATCCCGTATTATCCCCCAAGCACCACCAGGAGAAATCCTTGAGCACAGAGCCAAGAGTAAGCCTGAAACGCAGCTGGGTGTGCCCCCTCTAAAAAATTAAATAAATAAAATTTTATTTTAATTTTACTGAAATTATTTTCATTGGCAACAATTTTGTGTCAGTTAGATGGTGGAGATGCAAGTCACCAGTCTCTTTGGAATTGCTCAAAAGCTCCTGCTCTTAGGGGCCAGAACAATAGTATTGAGGTGAGGTGCTTGCCTTACACAGAGCAGACCTGAGTTCAATCCCCTGCACCCTAAAAAAAACAAAAGCTCTTGCCCTTAGTGTCTGCTATTGTACAGTTGGGTAGAAGTTGTGGGAAGATTTAAATTTGTTGGTTTTATTTATTTAAGGCTTTTGATGGAGGGATGGAGGGGTTGAGATTCAGACATACCCTGTGGTATTCAGGACTTACTCCTGGCTCTGAGTTCAGGGCATGTCTCCTAAAGGTGGGGCCACATAGGATGCCAGTTAGGCTGCATGCAAAGCAAGCACTCATTCTGCTGTGTGCTCTTTTTTGATCCAAGAGGTTTAAATTTGAAAGAGGAAAGATGGTAGAACCTATTCGATAATATAGCTGGCAGGGCACTTGTCTTACATGTGGCTGACCCTGGTTCCATTCTTGGCATCCCATATGGACCCACATGTCCTGCTGGGAGAGACCCCTTAGCACCACCAGATGTGATCCAAAAACAACAGAAACAACAACAAAAGGGAGAGGGATTCACTGTCTGGAGTGCAGTTTCTTTGCATATGGGAGACCCAGGTCCACGCTTTGTCCTGCAGATTCTCCTGAGCCATCGCTTGGGAGCAAAAACCATTGGGAAGCAAAAACATTTAAAAGTAAAGCCATTGGAATCTTCTGTTCATGTCAGCCAATGACAAGTTTCCTCATCTCTGAGTAAAGCTGTTGATAGAGTTACCAGGGGCCACACCCAGCGGTGCTTAGTTCTGGCACTGCACTCGAGAATTACTCCTTATAGTACTTAGGAGACCACCTCGAATTCCAGGGATCAAGCCTGGGTCTGACTGACTCCATCTTTCATTTGAGGTGGACTTTAGCCAGCCAGAGGTAAGTGCTAGGGTCTGAGGATATGGAACTGCTCTGGCTTTGCAGTGCTGGAAGATACAGGGACCTCCTTCTTGGTGCTTAGATGCTTCCAGAGTAACCCCTTGTAGTGCCAGGGCTCCTCCCTAGTACTGGAGCAGGCACAGCTTACACCCCTGACCACTGAGCTCATTCCCCAGCACCAGCAAGTGCTCATAGGTGGGGCATCAGTTAATTTTCTGGAGAACTAGAGTCCTGCTGAAAGGCCTGTAATGCAAGATGGAGGTTAGAACCAGCCCTCTCAGGATCTCTAAGGTTATCCCAGAAGTGGTGGGGGAGCCGCTGGGGCTTTTAGGCAGGAGGAGGCAGGGAGGCCAGTGATGAGGCTGGGAAGGGACACAAACTGAAGAACATCCCAGGAGGCAAAGAGAGAGAGAGCAGTTGTGTCCCTGCCCTGCTCCCCATATCCCCTCATGTCTCTCCCCACAAGCACAGTGAGTGACCTCAGCCCCCTTAGTTCCCTCCCCTCCCTTCCTCCGGGGCCACAAACACCCCAGAGTCTGACCATAGGAATTTATACAGGGTGGAGACCAAGAACCGGGGTGTTTTCCTTGGGGCTTCCTCCTGTCTGGATGCTGCCAAAGGAGGGTCAGGGATACCGTGCAGGAGGTGTGGGCCCAACAGGGCAAGCACACGACTGGAGGCCAGGCAGACCCAGACACTGCCCACTTGTGTGGCATGTGGTTCTAAGCACAGGGTGTGACCCGGGCAGGGCACAAAGCGTTGTTTGTGCTGCGAGGTTCACAGTCCACCTAGGCAGGCCTGGCCCTCGAGGGCAGAGGGAGGTGAGGCTGAAGGGAGAGTGGAGATTCAGCTCCTCTCCTTGACCCCAAGTTTTATCACTTATAAAAAGGAACTTAGGGGGCCGGAGTGATAGCATAGTGGGTAGGACGTTTGCCTTGTGCGCGGCCTACCCAGATTCAATCTTTAACATCCCATATGATCCCCTGAGTCTAACAGGAGTAAACCCTGAGTGCTCCTGGGTGTGTTTCCCCCAAAATAAAAAGAAACTATGGGCCTGAGAGATAAGACAGTGGGTAAGGTGCTTGTCTTGCACATGGCTAACCTGACCTCAAACCCCAGCGCTCTTACCCTCTCCAGGAATGAGACATGGGCAAGAACCTGAGATCCACCATGGGTGGCTCAAATACACACACACACACACACACACACATACATTACACAATTTAATCCCAGGATGCACTGCACTGACCTACTGACAGTGTACCATCTATATTTATGAATTTTTGTTTGTTTGTTTGGGCCACACCCATTTGATGCTCAGGGGTTACTCCTGGCTACGTGCTCAGAAATTGCCTCTGGCTTGGTGGGGGGACCATATGGGACCCCGGGGGATAGAACTGCGGTCCTTCCTTGGATAGTGCTTGCAAGGCAGACACCTTATCTCTAGCGCCACCTCACCGGTCCTTATATTTATGATTTTTTGTGTGTGTGTGGTTTTTGGGTCACACCCGACAGTGCTCAGGGGTTACTCCTGCATCCATGCTCAGAAATTGCTCCTGGCAGGCAGGCACGGGGGGGGGGGGGCATATGGGACGCTGGGATTCGAACCGATGACTTTCTGCATGAAAGGCAAATGCCTTACCTCCATGCTAGCTGTCCCAATATATTTATGAATTTTTAACATTATTCAGGAGACACTTGTAGTAGTGATCATACTCATCTTTGCTAGATTCTTTTTAAATATTGACTCCTGAGCCTGAGAGATAGCATGGAGATAGGATATTTGCCTTGCATGCAGAAGGACGTGGTTCGAATTCCGGCATCCTGTATGGTCCCCTAAGTCTACCGGGAGCGATTTCTGAGCTTAGTCAGGAGTAACCTCTGAGCGCTGCCAGGTGTGACCCAAAAAAACAAATATTGACTCCTATAACTCCTGTACCAACTCTCTAACAGAGGCACTATTCATACTTCATTACCAGAGGGGAAACTGAGGCCCAGCAGGACCAAGGTCACCCTGGAAAGAGGAGAAGAGGCTGTCTTTGAGCTTCAGGAGTAGCATTTTACTGTGCTATTACCCAAAAGGGAGTCTTTGACCTTCATGAAGTACTTAGGAGCACCTCTTTCCCAGGGAACAGAACTGCATGGTGGGGCCAGAAAGATAGCACAGCAGTTAGGGTGCTTGCCTTTTACATGGCTGACACAGGTTTGATCCCCAGAACCCAATATGGTCCCAATCCCTGCCAGGAGTGGTTGATCCCTGAGCACAGAGTCAGGAATAATCTCTGAGCACTGCCAGGTATAACCCCAAAAACAAAAGAAAAAGAATTGCATGGTCTTCTCAGCATGGTCTTGGGAGTTGGAAAGGCCAACTCCATGTAAGAAATCCTGGGAAGTGGCCCAGGAGGGTAACTATGCAGCCAGCTTTGGGGCAGCCCTAGAGACCAGGATAGTTTGGTAATTCTCTCGTGAGCTGTTCACATCAAATGGGGTGCTTGAGGGTTGGAAAAGAGAAGCCCCAAGCCTGGGAAAGCCGGGAATCTCAGCCAGTTATGAAGCTTAGTATGGAACAGAGTGATAATGACTTTAGCCAAGAGACAGAGGGCATAGGCCTGCCATGCCCCATACTAACCCCAGGAGTACATGTGGCGGAAAGAGAGTGTGTCCCAGGAATGGGGCATGTGTGGACATGGCTGGGACAGTTCTGTGATCCCCTCATTCTCTGGTACCTGCCATTGAGATATAGTCACCCCATTTACTGTAACCTGGTAGCCTGGTTGGGGTGGGCGCCCTGGAGCTGGATTTGAAAAGTTCTCTTAATGGCCTGCCGTGGGCTCCCCCTCTGGGCCAGCCTGAGAGGAGAGCTCCTTGATGTGGTCAGCAGCCACTTCCGGTCAGAGTGTGGACTATAGTCACCCTACCATTTTGCCCCAGCCTCAGACCTCCTGAGCACTGGCTCTGTCCTGCCCCAGGTATTCTTAGCATCTCCTCACTCTTTCATTTCCGTCCCTCTAGGGTTTGGGGAAAGAACCTTAAAGCCCAATGAAGTGGGCAGAGGCTGTGGGAAGAGGACTCTGCTGGGCAGAGCAGCCGGAGAACAGCCTCAAGGAATGAAAGTGAAGGCCAGAGAGAGAGAGAGCACAGCTGGTAGGATGCTTGCCTTGCATGCAGCTGACCCAAATTCAGTCTCCAGCACCCCATTTGGTCCACTGAGCACTACTAGAGCCAGGAGTAAGCCCTGAGCACTGCTGGGTATGACCCAAATAAAAAAGAATAAAAAGAAATGAAGGGGGCAGAGAGAATCAAATATCTTCATTTCCTCAGGGGTGCTCTGACCCCCCTCTGGCTCTCTGATGCACTGCTGAATGTTTCTCTAGTGAATGCATCAGAGAGATGGAGGCCAAGGGACTGGGGACCCACTCACTCTGCCTTTCCTTCCCCTCTTGTGGAGCAGTGTGGTGTGGTGTGGTGGGGTCCCTGCAGAGAGCTGGCTTCCGTTAGACTGCTGCTGTACCTCATTCCAGGGAGGGGCACCCCTGACTTAAGCACTTCATTGCCTTGACTCCAGTCCCCCTAGGCTGATCTGCTCTGCCAGGCTACATTAGAAGGTTGAAATAATTTCCGTTGTGTTGGCAACAAACACACATTGGATCCAGCTTGGTCTAGACCAGGGGTCTCAAACTCGAGACCCACAGGCCGCAAATGGCCCTCCGTACAACATTTTGTGGCCCTGCCTTAGAGGAATCTCTTATTGTTTTGTTTTGTTTTAGTTGTTTGGGTCACACCCCCAATGTTCAAGGCTTACTACTGACTTTGCACTCAAGGATCACCCCGACTTTGCCTCCTGCGGCCCGCAGGTAAATTGAGTTTGAGACCCCTTGTAGACTCTAGAGAGGCTGGGGAAGGCCTGGCAGCCTCAGGAGGCAGGAAGGAGTGATACAATCTGGGGATGGGGATGGGGTACAACTGGGGGCTCCACTCAAGGCCCACTTTGCTTCCTGTTCCTTTCTTTTCCAATGTTCCTGTGTGAGGAACTTCTTCCTATCTCTCCTGCTGTTAAAAGATACAGTTTGGGGGTGGCGTGAGGGAGAAGATACCGGTTGTTCTCTTAGCTCAGGGGCTGCTCCCATCTCCTTGCTTGGGGGCTACTCCCTGTGATTCTTGAATTCAGGACCAGACAGAGAATAAATCCTAGGACTTTGGCATGCAAGGCATATCGTGACCCCACTTCACAGGCCAGAAAACTGAGGTGTGGAGAAAGCAGGTATGCTCCCAGCCATAGCTGAGTGCCAGTCTAAATGCATATTGATCTGACTCGAGTTTCTCCACTTCTCACGAGACTTCCAACTTACACTCCCCCAGCTACATGCTCGGCTACTATTCCCCCTTCCCTCTTGCCACCTCTCCAAGACAGCCCAAGCCTGGGAAGGTTACCCCATCTACACCCTGCCTGTCGGAGTTCAGGGGAGCCTCCTATGTGTGGCTGCTCTCTGAAGCTCCCCTGTGCACAGTTAAGGGGATGGTGAGGGTGGCAAAGTATGGGTAGTTAAGGTGTCAGCTGCTGCCGCGCCTTCATTTTGAGCAAAGACTATCAAAGTTTAATGTGATAATCTCAAACTAATTATGGCAAGAAGAGGCCCTCAGGCTTGCCCAAGAGCAGTTAGTTACCAAAGGCGAGAAGGTGTTGGTCCTTCTGACTGTCTCACCCTGGGTGTCTAGCATGCTGTTAAGGGCCAAATCTTACAGTTTTCTGTTGGCTTAATGATTCATTAATTTTGGTTTTTGGGTCACACCCAGCAGCGCTCAGGGGTTACTCCTGGCTCTATGCTCAGAAATCACTCCTGGCAGGCTCGGGGGACCATATGGGATGCTAGGATTCCAACCACCATTTTTCTGCATGCAAGGGAAACAAACACCTTACCTCCATGCTATCTCTCCGGCCCCGGCTTTATTATTTTTATCTTTTTTTTTTTTTTTGAGGGGATCACTCCTACTGGTGTTCAGGGTTTGCTCCTCCTTCTGTACTCAGGAATCACTCCTGGTAGGGCTCAGGGAGTGATCAAAGCACTCAAATTAAGTGCCCTACCTGCTCTGGTCCTATATAATTATTATAATAATAATAATACACTATTATTATTTTTCATTTAAAATATTTACTTATTTATTTTGGTTTTGGGGCCATACTTGTAGCATCCAGGAATTACTACTACTAACCAAGCTCAAGGGATCATATAGGGTGCTAGGAATCGAAAACTGTCTGCAAGGCAAGCACTTTACCACCCATATTGTTCAAGCCTTTTGTTTTTGTTTTTGTTTTGGGGACACACCCAGTGACACTCAAGGATTACTCCTGGCTATGTGCTCAGAAATCACTCCTGGCTTGGGGGGCTATATGGGATGCTGGGGGATCAAACTGTGGTCCATCCTAGGTCAGCCACATGCAAGGCAGTCACCTTACCACTTGTGCCACCGCTCCGGCACCTTGCTCAAGCCTTTTATTTTCATTTTAATTATCTCAACTTACTTCTTACTCTGTCCTTAAGGGTCTCTCCTGAACCAGACTTGGCAGGATGCAATGCAAACACTTTTACTTCTGTACTGTCTCTTTACCCCATATTTTTCTGTTTTATAGGAGATACACCAGTGGTATTTGGGGGTATTGTACTGAGAATTGAACTCAGTATCTTGTACATGTTGCACATCTGTGCTACCACTTGTGCTATCTCCCAACTCCTTTTCTTTGTGGCAGAGGGACCCAATGGTGTTTATTGAACCATTCAGGAGATCCAGTCAGCTCCAGGGATAGAATTCCAGGGTTCCCACATGCAGAGCTCATGCTTCATCCCTTTGAGACAATCCTGACCGGGCTCTGGAGATTATCTGCGGTGCTGGGGATTGAACCTGGGTCTGCTGCTGCAAGACAAGCACCCTGCCCACTGTAATATTTACTCCCTTCTTTTTCTTCTTTGCTATGAAGGTAGATCATGGTAGGGATGGTTGGACCTTCCCAGCTTAAGACCAGAACACAGGACCCTCATCCTCCCCTCTGGTATTGAGAATTTCTCTTCTAATGGACTGTGGCAAGGCTGGTCAGGAGGGGCCTTAGAAATCCCAGCTCCCAGAATTTTCCTGGTAGGGAAACTGAGCCCCAGCTCTGATGCCTCATGTCCTCCCTGCCCAGAAGTAAACCAGTTAGCACCACGTCTGCTGCTGCGTTCCCAGCGCCTGTCTCATTATTTGAGAATTTATGTCCCGCCAGGTCACCGGTCACTATGAAGGACAACTGTCCAGGCTTCCATGAGGGAGGGCAGCTAGGCCAGCCCAGGAGGTCAATGGTGGCAGGAGGTGGTGCCACCCTGCTTGGGGCAGGATGGGGATTTAATTTCAGGGGGATTTGCAACCAGTGGGGTGCCGCCCTGGACACATGGTAGCTCAGGGCTATTTTAGGAGGCAAAAGGCTGGCTCTGAGGGGGAGGGATCTGGGAGGGCTCCTGACAGCCCTTTGTGGGTCTCCTCTTCTGGTGGGAAGTGAAGGAACTGTGATGGGTTCATTTCCCCAAGGTTGGGTGTTTGCCACCCATCAGAATCATACAGACCCCCTGTCACAGCTGGCCTTGAGAAAGAAGCTGCTGGCCAGGCAGGGGTCTATGGCTCTTTGCCTGAGCTCCGTGAATTCAGGTCCTTTAGTGATCCAAGTATCGGTGAGTAGTTAGTGTCCCTGTTCTAGTATCTTTGGGGGGGCTATCGGGGCAGGCCACACCTGGCTGTGCTCAGAGCTTACTCTTGGCTCTGCACTTATCCTTGGGGTTCAATTCTGGCAGTACTTGGCAGCCATACAGAATGCCAAGGATCAAACCCAGGTCAGATCCATGCAAGGCAAGAGTCCTTCATGCTACATTGTCTTTCTAGGCTGTCTCCAGTCCTGGCAGGAGTGTTGCTAGGTACTGAGAACTGAGGTGCCATGACCAGGGGAGGGCCACCCTGCAGGCATGACCCACCAGACAGGCCTCTGTTCTGTGTGTGTCTCTCCATGCTACTCACGTGAGTTGAGACCTTTCTCATCTCTGAGTCAAGTCCCCGATCTTGACAGTGGGGACACCCATGCCCACAAATGATGCCCAAAAGATTAGTGGCCAACTCGGGTTCAATTTCTGGCACCCCTATAGTCCCCTGAACCCACCAGGAATCATTCCTGAGCACAGATCCAGGAGTAACCCCTGAGAACTGCCAGGTTTGGCCCCAAAACAAAAACCAAAAAGCAAAAGATTATTGGGTAAATATCAAGCCTAATTCTCTCTAAAGATGAGCTTCCAGCACCCTTCTTTATCTTTGGTCATTAATGAATTACTTCCAAACAAGAAGTCTAAAATTCAGGGCCAGATTAATACCACAGCTGTTAGGGTGTTTACCTTGCATGTGGCCAATCCAGGTTTGATCCCTGGCATTTCATCTGGTCTCCTAAGCATTACCAAGAGGAATTCCTGAGTGTAGAGCCAGGAATAACCTCTGGGTGTTGCCTTGTGTGGCTCAAAAACAAAAAAAATAAATAAGAAGACTGATGTTCAGAGAGGGAAAGTCACTGGCCTAAACTCACACAGCCGGGCTCAGTTACCCCAGGCACAGCTTCACCCACAGCAGAGCTGGCTCAACCCCCCAATCTAGTGAGTGGATTAGTTGATGTTGTTGTGCCAGGCACCATTTGCAGCTGAGGATTTAGGCGATCATGGCATGAGGCTGGCCAGCAGGACCAGGTGAAAGTCTCAAAGGCTTTATTTAGCCTAAGAGTCATTGTCTGTTGGGGTGGGGTGAGAGGGAGCAGGGCCTGACACCTTCACTGGAGGAGTTGGGTTGGGGGCTCACCAGATGGCACCCCAGCTCTGTTTCCAGGAAGAATCGGTGGTTTCCTTCCTCCATATCCATCTTGACAGGTAAAATGTCCCAAGCATCTTGGGCTCGGCCTTTATAGACTCATCATGTAGAGGCAAGTTTGGAATCAACAGGAATCAATCAGGGCCAGGGTGATTCTGCAAAGAGTTAGAGCACATGCCTTGTATATGGAGGCCCGAGTTTAATCCCCAGTACTGCACAAAGGAGGCCCCTCCAAAACTAAAGTTAAAAAGAGCTCAGCAGTGGAGGCCTTGAGTTATATGTATGAATTCCTGGGTTCTGTCTTCAGCCTCACCCTGTTTCTACTTTTGTGACCTCAGGCAGGTAAACCAGCCTCTCAGGATTACTAGGGCCATTAAATGTCTTGAAAAAGTGTGTGTGTGTTTGGGGGGGGGGTCATGGTGCAAAGAAGTGGGAAGAAGCACACGAATTAGGGCAGTGGTGACATGGTGCCTTAGGAACAGGCAGGAGGGGATACCTTGGAGAAGGTGGTTTAGTGGGGGGAAATGGCCAAGCCTGGCAAGATGGCAATGCAAAATGGTGGGCACCCAAGCCTGGGCATTAGGGGAGAGCTGCACACAGCCCCCTGTATTTATGAGGAGTCCATAACTGAGAACTGGATGGAATGTGCTTGCAGGAGGCCGTGAGTGCCCCCTCCTCGGCATATCAAAGCAGCGGCCAAAGGGCAGTTGTCAGGGATGGGATGACCTCTAAGATCCCTTCCAAGTCCAGAGCAACTGTCATGTGGACAGACAGACACAGGGTGCGCACTGTGAAGGAGAGAGGGGTGCCTAGATCAAGCGAGGGGTGGGTGCTGCAGCATGGCGAGGTGCCCCTGGCCCCTGGTTCCAGGTTTCCCCACCTCCGAAGCCAGTCGCTTCTTAGGCTCTGCTCTGTTGCTCTGTTGTTTCCCTTTGCACACCTGCAGTTCACTCCTGACCTGTGTGCTGTTTCTGGTGGATTTGCTCTTAGGATGGTCCAGACATCACCCATGTCTTCAACAACCATCTCTTGAGCATCTCCGAGACAAGAGCCCACTTTGTGCTGCTCCCTGGAGTACCTGTGAGGCCTGGGCCACATGGGGGAAACAGGTAAGTGTCCCAGCTAGGAGAAGTGCTAAGAGGGAGATTTACCAGTGGGGCCATGGGAAATGGGGCTGGGGAACGGCACTGGTGAGGTGACAGTGGAGCTAGGGGCAAAGTGGCAAAGAAAGAAAGTTGTGAAGGTCAGGTGCCTTCCAGAGGCTGGAAGGAGAGGATCAAAGGCAGGAAGGAGGAGTGAAGGATGGGGGTGGCCAGGAGGAAGTGCTACGGGGTGGGGCAGCAGCCCAGTGCCAGGGTGTTGGGGTGAGGTGGGCATGTCCTAGAAAGCCTGCCAGAAACAGGGCAGGAGATGAGGGCGCTACCTCCAGGCATCTTCTCTGCATGCAGGAACCATTTCTGCCATATCCTGTTCTGGCACCCACTCGTTTCTGCTCCCCAACAATGGAATGATATAGCCAGGTATATATACCCTCAGGAGATCATATCCTCTGCCCCTGCCTCCTGCCCAATCCTGCTTGACTTTATGCCACTGCCCACCATGTGCCCTTCACTATTCCCATTGACAAGACCTTGAGAGGAACCAGAAGTAAAACCCCCCACTGCTGTCACCCCTGAGAAGACTCCAGAGCAGGCACTACTCTGCCCCGTTGCTCCCCTGATTTGCAGAATGTTCCCTTGGAGCTAGGGGTTCACTTCCTGTGTGACCTAATATCCCCAATCCTTTATGTCCTGGTCTATAAAACAGGGTGCAAGTCCTTCCTAGCTTGTTTAGGAGAACCAAATGTGATCCCTGCTGGCGCCCATTGGACACTCCATGACTCTCAGCTTCCTCCACCCTGAGCTTCACCCCCCAAAGGGGCTAGTTTGTAAGGGGTGGAGGAGGTCACTTTGGGGTGCCCTCTCCCCAGCTCTGGGACCCCTGGACTCAGCTGGCTCTCAGACCTGGCTTGTAGGAGTAGGGAGGTTATAGGGTACTCACGGCTCCGCCAGCCCCGCTGCTTGCTGCTGCTCCTCTGGCCCGCGCGCCCCTGGCACCTGCTCTGCGCCCAGCCAACCGGCCGCCGCCCAGGGGCGGGCCCCCGGGTCGCCAACAACGGCTGCCGGACTGGCCCTGTGCGCGCCTCGGAGCCGCAATCCCGGTCAACCCGCCTGGCCGCCGGCGCTGGCGACTGGGGGCAACCCGCTTGCTCCAACGCGAGCCACTTCCAGGTAGGCGTGGACGGCACTGCGCCCCCCATCCCAGCCCCACTGCGGGGACGCTGTGGGGGTGGACCTATTGCTAAAACTCTGCCCCGCCTGGTGTAGGGGACACAAGAGCTCCAGCTCCCATACAATCCCTTGTCAGTACCCTGTGGGGCAGGATAATGTGGGGGCCTGAGACTTCCTACTTTTCTTTGGGTGTCTATAGAACTTATCTGCAAGGCCTAGGCCATCCCAACACAGAGCGTTTTTAGGACAAAGGCCAGGGCTTGTACGAGGGGGGCTTTCCTGTCTCCAGATAGCTCAGAGGCTGCCCATCAACCCTCCTTCCAGCTGGCAGGACTCATCCCTCCAAAACAGTGGGGGATGTCGTGGAAGTGCCAATAGAGGAGCCACCATGGCAGGAAGTATGGTCCAGGGAGAGTGGGTGCAGTTGAAGACGCCCATGAAGTATCTTGAGTTTGGGGTATAAGAGAGCGGCAGAAATATGCCTAAGTTGTATTCCTCCACCTTGCCTGGTCAGAGCAGAAAAGGGCTATCAGGTCCCCTAGCCTTGCTTTGCTGCTGAGAGCCCTGCAAGGAATCAGGCATGGAACATCTTTTCTGTGGAGGTGGTCTGGGGATCACTGGAGGAAGTCTCATTGCCCTGGAGAGGCAACCTTAATTTGGGGGCACTCAGGAAGGTGTCCCCAGGGATACCCCATCAGTCTTGGGTAAGAAGGGAGCAGATTAGGTGGCAATGCACCCAGACTTCCACCCCATCTGCATTTCCTTGGGTGAGGCTCTTGGGGTATTCAGTGGAGACTTGCCCAGTACCCAACAGCCCCAGGAATGGGCCTGTCTTCCTTAGTCCTACCTCCTCCTTGATGTACCCCACAACTCCCTAGGGAAGGTGGGAGCCCAAATCCTACCCAGACCCTGTGAAATTGGGATGGGGGCTACCAGGGTCTTTACCTGCTGTCCCCCCCCCCAATCAGACCTGAGATATTTGGCTCCAGTCACCTGCCTCTCCAACTCTGTACCCCAGTTTCCATTATGAGGCTCATGGGCTTGTTCTGAGGTAAGTTAGCACCAAAGGCCATGGGCACCCACCACCTTTCCCAGGCCATGTAGACAGTGTAGCTTGATATCCCTCAGGCCTCAACTAAGAGGCAGCTGCCTTCCAATCCTGCAACCATTGCCAGAGACTTTGGGAGAGTTAAAAGCCCCTAAAGAGGGGATAGGGAGACCCCCCCGCCAGAGGCAGGTCCTCAGGTTCCTTCTCCCAGGCAGGACCCAGATCCTGGTTGGGTGCAGTGAGGGTTATTGTGGGCACATGAGGGAACATGTCAGGGCGTCAGGGCTCATCAAGGATTTGATGAGGAAGCTGCTCAGGTCGAAGATGTAAGACAGGCTCAGAACCTTTCTCTCCTGTTCATTCTTTGGCAAAAGCATCTCCTTCTCAAGACCAGCTTCCTGAGCCTGTGACTGGAACACCAGCCTGTGGTGCATTCCTTGGTCCCTAACACCCTTTCCCACAGCCTTGCAGAAAGGTAGGCAGAGAATTCCACCCCCACAAGACCTGAGCATTCCACTAACACCCAGGACTGGAAGGTCCATTCACAGCCCTGCAAACAGTGATGGAATTGGGGCCTGAGACTCAGCCCAGAATCCCTAGCTTCCTCATCTCTGGGCCTTCTCCTGCTCCCTCTGGCTGGACACCCAGGCAGACAACCAACCCAGCTTTTCCTACCTCTCCAGCTCCCAGGATCCTGCCTGCTGGGAGGTTGCTTGCTCTTGGGTCCTGCTTTCTTCATGCCCTATGGCCTCAGCCCATCCCTTGGGAGCAGTCAGGCTGAAGGAGAAGTAGCCCCCTCCCGCATACATCAGTCAGCAGATACATCCATGATTCTCTCTGCTTCCTCTGTCACTTACTTCTCTCCCTCCACACATCTCCCTACTGCTAGTAGTGTAGCCCAATACCTCCCAGCTTGGTATTGTGAGTGCCCCCAGGAGCCCTTCTCTGCATCAGTAACTTCCACCACCACCCCCCCCGTCCCAGTGGTTCAGATATTGGGGTGGGTTCAGATGTGGGTAGTCTTGGGACAGGGCAGCAGAGAAGGCCCGGGGCTCCTGAGTCAGGCAAGCGTCAGTTCCGGTCCAGCCATGAACCTCTCGGATCTGGGCTCTAATCCCTGAAGTGGACTCTAGGTTAATAATAGTGCCCACCTCATGCACACAGTGAGCTCAAGCTTTTATTATCAAGAAGTGGTGGCCTGGGCAGCTGAAGAATAAAGGGGGAGGTGGTGAATCTTCTAGAACAGGGGTCCTCAAACTTTTTAAACAGGGAGCCAGTTCACTGTCCTTCAGACTGTAGAAGGGCCAGATTATAGTAAAAACAAAAATTAGGAACAAATTTCTATGCACACTGCATATATCTTATTTAGAAGTGAAGAAACAAAATGGGAATAAATACAATATGTGGCCCGCGGGCAGTAGTTTGAGGACCATTGTTCTAGAAGCAGCTCTTGCCCCGTGTGCTCTGCAGCCTGGCTCTGGGTCTTGGTTCCCTTTGTGGTCAGAGCGCGTGAGACCTGGACCCGTCCAAGAGCAACCCTGGTAGGCGTGAGTCATTCTGGTCCCAGACAGAGGCCACTGAGGAGGCGTTGACTAGCTGCTACTCATAGCAGGAGCCAGCAGACCTGGGGACCCTCAGACTTGTCTGCCCCTCTTGCGTTTTCTGGCTGGGAGGCCTAGTGTACTGGGAGCAGTGGGTTCTGAGGGGACAGCTGGGCAGGCTGACTCAGGCAGGGCGGGCCAAGGAGCCCGGCTGGGGGGGGACACAATTAGCAGCCGGAATCCAGGCAGGCTTGTGCGCCCACAGGCTGTATATCACGGAGCTTTAATCGGCCCCTGGCAGATACTTGTCTGCTCTCTTGAGCCATGTCTCCAGCTTGCATGTCATAAATTGCACCGAGGTTTCAAAATCCCCTGTCCCCTTGCAGGGGGCAGCTGTTCTTGTTGGCATGACTAGAAAAGTCCCATTCCATGAAACTTCTCCCCTGGAAAATTGGAGGCCCCTAATGCCCACCCCACCCCACCCCCCTGCCCTGCCTCCTGCTGAGAGGTGAGGAACACTCAGAAAAGCAGGAGGAGGACAGCCTTGATGGCTTCTTTCTAGATGGGACAGAGGAGAATACTGCTGGGGGCTAGTGCAGCTGGAGGGGGACTTCTTGGGTTATGGGGAACCTTCCAGCATAGCCCCCCCAAGTGTGAGCCCAGGATTCTAGACATGTTGCCCAGGAGCCCAGAGAGTATTGAAGAGGTGACCTAATTAATTTCCATGCCCCTCCAAAGGTGGAGAGGTGGGTTCAGCCTGCCCTCAGCAGAAACAGGGGTCTCCCCCCACTTCCCTTCCTGTTTACTCACAGCGCCACCTGGAGGCAATTCTTGGTACTGACCCCAAACTTCCTTGCTAGGGCTGGGCCGATAATGGAACCTTGAATTCACTTAAGTGGCCCTTTGAGTCAAATCTTTCAGGTGACCATTCCTTTTTTTTTTTTTTTTTTTTTTTTTTTTGGTTTTTGGTTCACACCCGGCAGCGCTCAGGGGTTACTCCTGGCTCTACGCTCAGAAATCGCTCCTGGCAGGCTCGGAGGACCATATGGGATGCCGGGATTCAAACCACCGTTCTTCTGCATGAAAGGCAAACGCCTTACCTCCATGCTGTCTCTCCAACCCCCAGGTGACCATTCTTAAGGACCACAAACCTGGGGGCCCAAACAACAGAGATCCAGATATTATCTTTCTCTCAAATTCGGAGGATAGAAGTATAAATTTAAGTTTAAGGAGCCAGGTACCTCCAAGGGTGAGGGTTGGGAAGAAGTCTCCTCTGGCGTCCTGGTCACCTGTGCCACTCCTGGACTTGGTAGAGCTTGCCTGTCCTCCTTCCCACAGTGATTTGTGTTGGGTTTATCCAAAGGTTGGCCCTTTGGATAAACATAACCACTAGTTAGTGGCTCCTTTTTCTAGGCTAGCTTCCTCTTTTCCAGTCACATCTGCAGTTTTTTGGTTTTGGGTTTTTGTTGGGTTGTTTGCTTTATTTTTATGGCTTTTTGTGCCAAACCCAAGTTACTCCTGGATGGGGCCGGAGAGATAGCATGGAGGTAGGGTGTTTGCCTTGCATGCAGAAGGCTGATAGTTCGAATCCTGGCATTCCATATGGTCCCCTGAGCCTGCCAGGAGCAATTTCTGAGTGTAGAGCCAGGAGTTACCCCTGAGTGCTGCTGGGTGTGACCCAAAACCAAAAAAAAAAGTTACTCCTGGTGCTCGCTTTGGCAGCACATATACTAAAATTGGAACAATACAGAGAAGATTAACATGGCCCCTACACAAGGATGACACGCAAATTTGTGAAGTGTTCCATATTTTTGTTTATACGCTTTAAAAAAAAAGTTACACCTGGAAGTACTTGGGGGAACCATATAGAATGTCAGGCATTGAACCTGGGTCAGCTGCAAGCAGGGCAAGAGCCCTACACACTGTGCTATCCTCACCAGCCTACTGGTCACATCTGCAAATACCTCATCTCCTCATGAGCCTGTATTCTGAGAGGCTAGAGATTGGAGTTACCACAGAAGATTTGGGAGGGGACACAGTTCATAACATAAGACCAGACTCAGACATTCATCATCATAGAGCCACAGAAACACTGACAGCCATGGGGGGTACTATTTCCTCTCTATAAGGGGGGCTAACAGGTTCTCACAGTGACACTAAGAGACACAAAAAGACCAGCTGAGTCTCTAAACTGGGACATGTGGACATGTGCAAATTAATTGCTGACCCTGAGTCAGGGAGATGGTGAAAGGGCTGGAGCATGTACTTATGTGGGTGTCCCAGGTTCCTTCCCTTGCACTGCATGTTCCCCTGAGCATTGATGATAATAACTGATACTCACATGACCCTGGGAAAGGGTTTGTATTATTCAGCTCATCTATGTGATCATGACTAAGGCAACATTACTTTTTGTTGTTGTTGTTGTTTGTTTTGAGGCCATACCCAGCAGTGCTCAGGGGTTACTCCTAAGCAGAAAACGAAAGTAGATGCCCAGATTCAGGACGGAAGTGAACTGATACAGTCTACTCATGCACACACAGCATTCACCCACATTTAAACTCACATGCGGGGCTGGCGAGATAGCATGGAGGTAAGGGGTTTGCCTTCCATGCAGAAGGACAGTGGTTCAAATCCTGGCATCCCATATGGTCCCCTGTGCCTGCCAGGGGCGATTTCTGAGTGTAGAACCAGGAGGAACCCCTGAGCGCTGCCGGGTGTGACCCAAAAATCAAATCAAATCAAATAAGCTCACACGCAATCACACACTCACATCCACACTGGTCCTGGCCCATGGAGAATACACATCATCTCTTCTTTCCAACTCACTTCTCTGAAACTGATATGCTGCCACCCTCACAGTGTCCATTTTTTTACTTCCTTCCTGAATCTGGGCACCTACTTCCGGTCTCTGCTTAGGTTGGGAGGGATATAGCAGGGCCTATATCCCCACTGAGAGCTGTTTCTTTTGTCTGAGTTTGTGAGTAAATGTGCATATGACTACAAGTGAGTATAAGTGTGTATGTGACTTGCATGAGTGAATCTGAGAGTATGAGTATATGTATATAAGTGAATGTGGTTTTTTTTGTTTTGTTTTGGTTTTGGTTTTGGTTTTCAGGCCACATCTGATGTTCAGGGGTTACTCCTGGCTAAGCGCTCAGAAATTGCCCCTGGCTTGGGGGAACCATATGGGACGCCAGGGGATCGAACCGAGATCGCGATCTTTCCTTGGCTAGCACTTGCAAGGCAGACACCTTACCTCTAGCGCCACCTCGCCGGCCCCGTGAATGTGTTTATGAATGAATGGGAACATGTTTGAGTGCATGTGTGTATGCTTATAAAAGCAGACAAGGTAACATCCCCCACACCTCTACCACAGCACCAACTGTGGCTGTGGCCTGTGTGACCAGGTCAGCAGCCTTACACACTACCACGCTTGTCAGTATTGCCAGCCAGACACCACATGTGGGCAAGTGGGGTTCCTGTCCCACACCCAATTCTGTCAGGGAGCTCATGCCTGCCTGTTGTGGATAGACCTGAACTTAGGATCCACAGTGTGTGTGACCATTTACTTGGCAACTCCCTCTCCCAGGGTAACCCTGGGCCTGCGATACCTCAGTCTTCCTTTCCAAGCATTGTTCTGGTCATGTCCCACCAGGGCAGCATCTGCCTCCCAGAGTGCAGGCAGCTGTGATGTCCCCTGTGTCTTACAAAGACCACCCCCCCACTACACATTCCCCAGAAGCCAGAGAGCTCCTGGCATTTCGGGGTCCCTCCACACAGCCTTGATTTATTGGTCTCCCTCTCTCCGTGTGCTCAGGCATGAAGCGACCACTGAGTCCCTCTCCCCTGGCTGAGACGGAGCCCCCCACATCTGGAGCTGCAGAGAACTCCCCGGAACCCCCAGAGCCCAAGGCTAAGCGGGAGCGGAAGCGGCCTTCGTTCACGCTGTGCGACGTGTGCAATATCCAGCTCAACTCAGCGGCGCAGGCTCAGGTGCACTGCGGGGGCCGGGCGCACCAGCGGCGGCTGCGGCAGCTCAGCCTGGGCAAGTCCCCCGCGGGGCCAGGTCAGTGGTCAGTGCTCAGACAGGGGTGGGTAGGATGGGGATTGCTTTACACCTACCTGGTCCACGCCCCTCTCTCTGTGGTCAGGACTGAAGTTCCTTGGTAGCCCACTTTGGTATCTGGACATCCTATCACTCCCCTCCTACGTAGGTTCGAAGCTCTCAACGAGATTCTTGGTCTTGGTGCTCTTCCTAAGAGATCTTTTGGGACCTTGGACTCCTATGCATCATTTAAATATACTATTACTTTAAATATATATATGAAGGGTTTATTTCTAAAGTTTTTTTATTTAGGGCCGGAGAGATAGCATGGAGGTAGGGCGTTTGCCTTGCATGGAAAAGGACGGTGGTTCTAATCCCAGCATCCCATATGGTCCCTTGAGCCTGCCAGGAGCGATATCTGAGCGTAGAGCCAGGAGTAACCCTAAGTGCTGCTGGGTGTGACCCAAAAAAACAAAAAAAATTTTTTTTTAATTTAAAGCACTGTGATCAATAGCTGTCCATAGTTGAGTTTAAGACATACAATGTTTTCAACACCAATTCTACCACCAGTGTCAACCTCCTTCCCATCAATGTTACCAGAATTCATCCTATACACCTGCCTTCCCCCTTCCCAACCTGCTGTCTTTTTTTTTTTTTTTTTTTTTTTTTTTTTTTGGTTTTTGGGCCACACCCGGCGGTGCTCAGGGGGTTACTCCTGGGCTGTCTGCTCAGATATAGCCCTGGCAGGCACGGGGGACCATATGGGACACGGGATTTGAACCAACCACCTTTGGTCCTGGATGGCTGCTTGCAAGGGCAATCACTGTGCTATAGACCACTGTGCTATCTTTCCGGCCCCAACCTGCTGTCTTTAACAGGCACTACTTTAAGTTTGGGTACTCAAGTTTGGGTCTCATAATTTCAGAGTTGTGACTCCATTGTTCGGAATCTTTAGTTGCTTTGAAACTTCCTTCATACCACCACTGCACCTGAGTCCCCTTGACTCCCGCCCATCCCCCATCATTTCATATCAATCTTTTTCCATTCTCTTACTCTATTTCTTCCTTCTCATTATACTCTGGGGCCAAAAATGCTCTAGGCAGGGGCCCAGAGAGATAGCAGAGCTGTGTTTGCCTTGCAAGCAGCCAATCCAGGATCAAGGGTGGTTGGTCCGAATCCCGGTGTTCCCATATGGTCCCCCCGTGCTGCAGGAGCTATTTCTGAGCAGACAGCCAGGAGGAACCCCTGAGGACCGCCGGGTGTGGCCCAAAAACCCCAAAAAAAAAAGATATGTTCTAGGCAACCCCCATTTAAACCATTACATTCCCTCATGCAACTATTCTAAATACCACATATATGTGATATCATCCTGTATTTATCCACTTTCTTCTGGCATATCATTTAATGTGTTATTTTCCAGATCTATCTATATCTTAGTGAAGTGCAATTGATTATGTCACTCCTTCTAGATATGTAGTATTCCTTTGTACATATGTACCACAATCTTCACGATCATAAGATCATAAGAGTTCATGAACATGGGGCTTGGAGAGATAGTACAGCGGGTAAGGGCATTTGCCTTGCAAGCAGTTGACCAAGGACAGATGATAGTTCAAATCCTGGCACCCCATATGGTCCCCCATGCCTGCCAGGAGTGATTTCTAAATGCAGAGCCAGAAGTAACCCCTGAGTGCCATGGGTGTGATCAGAAAAAAAAAAAAGAGTTTATGAACATAGGAGTTGATTCCGACTCTTAGCTATTGTACTAAGTGGCTGCAATGAATAATGTCTAAGCAGCAATTTTTTTTTATGCACAAGCCCCCTGGCAGGGGGGCTTTCAGATGAGCCCCAGTTGTGGGGTTTCTCAGGATCCACTGAGTCCACTGAGGTGGATAGGCATCACCCTTCTGCTGGGCTCCTGGCTTCTGGAAGAAATTTCCCAATTGGGGGTAACTGTGAGGGTGGTCTATATAAGTATTGTGCGGGGGTAGCTGGCTGCCATGTTGACCTCTGGAGAAAATGGGGTGAATACATCTATGAGGGTAATGCCAGCTGGTAGAGAAGCCACCAAGGAAAGCATGAGCCAAAGTATAGGCTGGCAGGGAAATAAACTCTAAACCAGGCCTTAAGTATGCAGGCAGATGACAGGCACCTGAGCCTGTTGGTAGGTTGGCCATTGCACCAGCCTCTCTGAAAAGTGCCTGTTTTTTGGGTAAATGTTAACATTCTAGACTCCTGGAGCACTTGGGCAGGGATCCAGACTTTGCAGCTTCCTTGCCATTAACTGAAAGGAAAATAAATGGGTGATCGGGTCTGAGGACAATAGGAAAGACTGGGGCCAGAGAGATAGCACAGCAGTAAGGCATTTGCCTTGCAAGCAGAAAGACGGTGGTTTAAAACCTGGTATCCCATATGGTCCCCTGAGCCTGCTGGGGGTGATTTCTGAGGCTCTCTGGAGCTGTCACCTAGATTAGGGGCTGTGGGCTGACAGGGCTCATAGGCAATGAGAGGACCTTCTCTGGCTCCACTCAAGACCCCAAGAAGACTGGATGGGAGATGGGGCTACTCCCTCTCTGAGCAGGAACCCTCATCTCGGGGGTCAAAGGCTTCCTTCCTCAGTGCCCCCTAGACCCAGTGTTTCCTCTATGGCACTTCCAGATGCTGCCATGTGAGGAGGCTCATTTCTTTCCCAGGACTGTCTTCAGCCAGTCCTGCAGTCCTACCGCAGCAAGACTGAACTCAGCAACCTGCAGGGGACAAGCCTCACACCCCAGAGACTAAGGCCCTGGGGATTCTGGACACTTTGCAGAATGTTGGCATCCAGCTCCGGCCTTGGGGTTGATATTGGGTCAGTTTAGGGCAGGAGCAGAGGGCTCAAGATATAGGGACAGGGCATAGGGCAGGATGCTGGGCATGGGGTAGGGCACTGGGCACAGGGCAGGAGCACAGTGGGTGACTGGGAGTATTGTGTGACCTTCTCCTTCTGAACAGGGCCTGCCATTCTGCAATTTGCATGGTTCTACTTTTTCCTTTTGTTTTCTTGTTTGTCTGGGAACATACCCAGCAGTGCTCAGGGGTTACTCTTGGCTCTGCACTCAGAAATTACTCCTGGGGGTGTCTGGGAAACTAGTTTATATGGGATGCTGGGGATCATACCTGAGTCAGCTGCATGCAAAGCAAGTGCTCTAGATTGTTGCTATCACTTGGCTCCTTTGCAAGGTTTTTCTGCACAAGTGTCTGACTGCTGTGTCCCTAGCAGTGTTCCTAGCCCTCCGAGAAGTCCATTGCCAGGCTCTCAGAGTAGCAAGACAGGAAGGAAGAACTCAGAGAGGACCCATTTCCATTCCTCACCTCCACCCCCAACTCCTGTGGCCTCTCTTGCTATAGCCTATTATCCTCAGCTAAAAGTGGGAAGATGCCAGCCACTTTTGATCTGTCAAGCTGACTAGGAAGGAGGAGGACATGACTCCTGAATATGACTGAATATGACTCCCCACAGCCATTCAATGCAGGGCCTGCCTGGCCCACTGTCCCTGCATCTGACAAGGGGATGGAGAAGGAGGTGTGGGAAGTGGTGGAAGCTCTGGCCACTAGGATGGGGAGAAGGGCATGGGAGGGCTATTCAGGGTTCACACTGGGGTGATCAGAAAGCTCCATGAATTTTATGGCAAGGACACCAGGGATGGTGCTGGAGGTGCCTTTACTTTCGGGGTATGGGGATCAGAGTGCCAGGTAGAAGCTGTCCCTGCCCCGTGCTGGAGGCCCTCCAGGGCTGCAGGCTAATTATCTGTTTCAAGTCCCAGAGATCAAAGATCCTGTGCTCGGGCCATGCCTGAGTTACCTACTCTATGATGGTGTGTGTGTGGAGTGGGGGATCCCCATGCCTGGTCCCCCATGCCCAACAGATGGGATCACTTCTGTCCCATCAGGAGGCCCAAGAAGCCCTCCAGGCTCTCCCCTTGGTCCCAGCTGCAGTACCTCAGTGGGCTGCTGGCTCCTCCATAGTTCCCCAAACATCCTGACTTGGTCCCCAAGATGCCTGAGAAGCCTGGCCAGTGCCTCCTGCTGCTAAGTGAAAGTGGAGAGAAGTCTGTGCCCCTCACAGCCATCTCCTTCCCTGGGGGTGAGCCTAACCATCAGCACCCCCTCCCAGGGACCACTATGGGAGAAAATTGCAGACTGAGCTCAGCCCCCTGCCCCTCAAAAGACAAAGCTCCCTTCTGTGTCTGGTGGGTTAATTACCTCCAGGCTCGAGTTTCCTTCCTCACCCCACACCACCTCATCCTTCACCCCCAGCTTCCCCTATCCTCTTCCTAACAAACCTGTTTTCAAGGCTGCCTCTGCCAAGCCCACCCTGGCCCTTCTTTGCAGCTCATCTCTGAGGTACTGGCTGGCTGTTCCTGAGATTACAGGTTATTGTCTGGTGGAGACAGGATGTGTTAGAGGGAGGGAGGAGAGGGGGAGGCAGCACTGGCACAGAGTTGGAATGTGAGACAGGACCCAGCCGTGGGCTGATTTTCTCCTCTCCCCCTCCTAACGCCCCCCTACCTTAGGCCACCAGGTGTGTGGGTGAGTGGGGGAGGCAGTTTCAGGAAGAGGAGGGGGAGAAGGAAGAAGCTGGAGAGGGCAAGGCTTGGGGAGGACTCAGCCCTTCTCACCCCACCGCCCAGCACTGCCTTGGTCGAACACTTTGAACACGGGGCAAAGGTGGGGCAGAAGCACCTTTCAGAGCCTCAGTGTCCCCCTCAGCAAAAGGAAGGTGCTCTAAGGGCACAGTGCATAGAGGATGGCTAAGATGGGGAAAGGGGCGGGAGAACTGGGTCCCCCCCACAGCAAGTTCAGAAGCAGAACTTCCAGAGGCAACAAGAACTTTCAGGCAAGCAGAGAAAGGACCCTTCCTTGTGTGAAGTTGGGGAAGAGGGAGGTTGGAGCAGATCTTCCTTCTGTGCAAAAAAAAGCACCAGGCGAGGATCCCAGGGCTGGGAGATGGACACCCTAGTACAGCCCACTGGGAGGTGGACACCCCAGTACAGCCCCACTGCACAGTCTTGCCCCTTGGTCTTCCTGGAGGGCACAGGGAGGGTGTGTGTGTAAGTGGGGTGTGCCTTGTGCTGTGTGTCTGGGCTGGGCGGGACTGGGGGGAAGTCAAGCCTGGCAGGCCCCAAGCTGCTCCCCCTTTTCCTCCCTGCAGCCCTCCCTCTGTCCCCCAGTCCCTCCCCCCCTTCTCTCTGTCACTCAGGCTGAGTTTCCTTGTACTCACTCGGCACTCCTCAGTGCCTTCAAAGACAGAAGATGCTCTTGGGTGAGTGCTGAGGACCCTGAGCCTCTCCCCTTCTTTTCTTGCTATTATACCTCCCCCCCCCCAGTTTTTTCTGGAAACTCCTGCAGTAGATTTGTGGGGTCTGGGTTGAGGGAGAGAGGCACTCTGCATTTGGGGCATGGTGAGTGTGTGGGGCCAACACCATTGCTGCCCCTCTGGGCCACCCCAACCTGCAACTTTCTCCAGGGCTATCACCTGACATATCCGCACACATGGAATTTCCTGGCCCTTTAAGGGGTATTTTGGGGGAACCCTTTCCAGGAGGGAGCGGCAGAACAGGGACTGCTATTTATTCCCCTAATGGGAGTGTGAGCTGAAGCATAAGGTCAGGATTTTGGAACATGAACCGGAAGTGAGTTAAGGGGTGGTCCTGAGATGGGTGTGAGAATCCTGACCACCACCACCACCACCCCTGCCACCCCATGTCCTCTGCCTTCAGGGTGTCTTTCTGGGGGTTCAGCTGTGAGAGAAGCTAATATTGGGAACCTGTGTGTCTGTGCACTCAGCTACACCATGATTGGGGAGAAGCAGTGACTTGAGGTTGTGTGCCTGTCAAAGTGATTTGGGTTGGGGGTGCAGGCCCTCTGGATAAGCTTGAACCTGTGGGACATTATGTGGCCAATATTTCCTATCTCTGTGGGGGGAGATTGTGCACGGAGCCGCCTGGGGCTGAGTGTGGCCTGTGTGTGCATGTGCAAGCAGGCGGCCCCCAGGCACTATATCTGAGTGGGTCTTTGTTGATGGGCCTGTCGGTGCCTGCCTGCCTGTTCGCGCATGTGTGTGTGTGTGTGTGTGTGTGTGTGTGTGTGTGTGTGTGTGTGTGCGTGTTGTGCTGGGCTTCAGGCCACCTCTGCCTCTGGGCTGGTGTGGCAGCCTATCTGCAGTGTCACCACACCTGCCCTTTTTGTGACCTCTTTGTGCTCTGGCATTCTCACTGCAGAAAAATTGTGGGCACCCTCGGAGAGTGGGGGTCGCCTGTATCTTTGTGTATGTCTGTCCCAGTGATGGTTCTGCTCTGTCTGTTATCCTCTCCCATGGGGGCAACTAAGGGGAAGTTGTTTCTTGAGACACCTGCTCTGTTCATGAGCCTGTTGGACCCTGGGGCATGGTCTTCTCAAGTTAGTCAAGTGTATCCATGTTTGTTATTTGTTTTTATTTGTTTTTAGATCACACCTGGCGTGCTTAGGGATCACTCCTGGCAGGCTCAGGAGACCATAAGGAGTGCTGGGGATTAAACCTGGGTCAACTGTGCGCAAGGCAAGCATTCTGCCCACTGTACTATCTCTCTTGGAGAGATATCCAAGTTTTCTCCCCTTTATAGTGTGTAGCCCAGTAGAACTTTCTGGAATGATGTCCAAATTTTTTGTCTTTATTTCTTTTTTTTTTTTAATCATTTTTTTAAGCCACACCTGGCTTCGCTCTGGACTCAGATCACTCCTGGCAGTGCTCAGGAGAACCCTGTGTGGTGCTAGAGATTGCCTTGGTGTGTCCAAGGCAAACATCCTGCCTGCTGTACTATCGTTTGGGATCTGTGTCAGCCTTTTCTCCCTGTAACACCTGTACAACCATCAGTGGCCACATACAATGGTGGGGAGGTAAAAATGATGGCAGATTCAGATGGTTTATTTCCTTCTGATCATTTCCCTTTAAGCAGCCATGGTTGGGTTAGTTCCTTTTAAACATCCACAATGGCCTGTGATGACTCCATTGGCTCTGGGGAGTTTCAGAACCCTCGCTCTGGGCAGCCTCCCGGAACCCACCTCCTCTGTGTTCTTTTCTTCTAGTCATTTCATCTCTCCGTAGCAGGGGCAGGTTAGCCCGCCTCTGGGTACAAAAAAGGCTCCCCTACACACCCACCTTGACTCTGCCCTTCCCACTCTAAGAGCCCTCAGGGCCTAGGCTCACAGATCCAGCTCTTGGAAGGAAATAAATGTCAAAGGCAGCTCTGGGCCCACTCCACTGTTCTCTGGCTCCTTGTTCATCCACCCACCAGGCCCCACATTGCCACCCCACACCTGCTGGCATTCAGCAGTCAGGCAGCAGCAAGTTAATTACCTTTCCTGCCCTCAGGGAATGTGGTGTGTGTGTGTGTGTGTGTGTGTGTGTGTGTGTGTAAGAGAAAGAGCTCACAAGTTCAAGATCTCCTACAGCGATAGAGCTGCAGAGAAAATCTACAGACTTGCAAAGCATGAGGAGTACGATGGAGAGAAAAATGATGAGAGGACAGATGGGGACTTTTGGGGAAAGAATAGTGAGAAATGCTTGCTTTGACAGGTGGGGGAGGGGGACAGGTAAAGGGCTGGGAGGGAGAATAGGCACATTCTGGAAGCAGGCACAGAACACAGCACGAGTGGAGGACCTGGGGGTGAATCCTGGAACTCTGGAAGAGCCAAGAAAAGGGCCATTGTATCTGGAGGGGAGAGGCATGTCAGAGGTCAACAGAGCTGGGCTCTTGGCAGGCCTCAAGAGAGATGGACAGTGGTGAAGATATTCAAGCAGGATGTGTTTTGGGGAGTGTTGTTTGGGGAACCATATGATACTGGAGATTGGGCATTGGCTGAGTAGGAAAAAACACCTTCACCTCTATAATGTCTCTCAGGTCCAGAATGAGTTTTTGAAAGACTCCTCTGGCTGTGCAGGGGTAAAAGAGAAAACTTAAGAGTGCCAGACAGAATCAGGTTGAGGCTAAGGTGAATGTAGCAAGTGTGAGGCCTCAAGTTTGATCTCTAGAGGAGGGAGGGAAGAAAAGAAGGAAGGAGGTAAGGAGAAAGACAGGGAGATAAAGAGAGACAGAGAGGCAAAGACAGAGAGGCAGAGAGAGAAAGAGACAGAGAGAGACATAAAGAAGAGAAGAAAGCGAGTCTGCCCAGGCTCCAAGGGTGAGTTGGGCTGTGTTGGGAGCATAATCCCTGGCCCTGTGTGGTGGGTGAGGGCCTGAATGAGGAAGAGGAGGGACTGGAGGGCCAGGCTATAGCCAGGTGACCCCAAAACAAAAACTAATAACAAAAACCAGAATAATAATGTTCTCACAGAACACTAGGAACTCTCAGCATGGGTGGCAGTATGCGGGAGAGATAATGGGAGGCTGGGTTGCCCCCTAAGTGAGACCACTGATGGGGGGGGGGGTGATGGTGATGTACTTGGTGGCCACAGGATTGTTCTGCAGCACCTAGAAGAGAGAGGCTCAGGCGGGAGAGCAGCCCAGAAATGTTTGGGGAAGTTCAGGCAGGGGGTAGTTCAGGCAGGAAGTTCAGAGGAGGAAAGCACTGAGGGGGTAGGTCATGGCTGTGGGTTGGAATCTTGGAAACTAGAAGTATTTCAAGGTGGGTGTGGGGGTCCGAGCCAGATGCCATGTGTCATTCATGACCCTATGAGTACCTCTACCCATGGCACTGAGCAACACTAAGCCTGGCCTCTATAAAAACAAGATTCTAGGGGCCAGAGTGATAGCACAGTGGTAGGGTGTTTGCCTAGCAAGCGGCTGACCCAGGAAGGACTTTGGTTCGATTTCTGACATCCCATATGGTCCCCCAAGCCAGGAATGATTTCTGAACGCATAGCCAGGAGTAATTCGTGAGTATTACAGGGTATGGCCCAAAAAGCAAAGGAAGGAAGGAAGGAAGGAAGGAAGGAGGGAGGGAGGGAGGGAGGGAGGAAGGAAAGAAAGAAAGAAAGAAAGAAAGAAAGAAAGAAAGAAAGAAAGAAAGAAAGAAAGAAAGAAAGAAAGAAAGAAAGAAAGAAAGGGAGAGAAAGAGGGAAGGAAGGAAGGAAGGAAGGAAGGGATGGAAAGTGGAAGGAAGGAAGGAAGGAAGTGAAAGGTCCGGAAGTCCTAATTTTAGCTGCCCGGCGCAAAGAAATGAAGAGGCGTATGAGTTCCAGCAGATGCTTTAAAAAGTGCTTTTAATACTGACCATTATGAATGGTCAGGGTCTATGAATTCCCACCAGAATCAAAGACCTCGTGGGTCCCTCGTTACCCCCTTATATAGGATGGGAAGTGGGAGGGGAAGAAGAGTCCTTGAGGGCTGGACTTCCGCTACGATAACACCAATGATTCGTGAGGTAGGGGTAGAGGTGGGGCCGAGGCAGTGACGACTTCCTTAAGGGGCAGGGCACCCACCAAGGTTGGTGGGGGGGGGGGCTGATTTCCCTTTTCAATCCCCACTTCTTGTACTGGAGGCTTCTAATCCTAGAAGCCAATGTGATTTTGGGGCCTTTACTTTCTGATATTACTGGTCATAATTATTTGCATGAGCTAACCCTGCATGGGCCAATGGCTACCAGAAGTAAAAAGGCTTAGGAGGGGCCCCAGTAGGAGTATTAGATAGGGGAGAATTCCATGCCATAAAGACCATAAGGGACCATTTAATAGCTTTGTATCTTGGCCAGCTACTCTTGATGGTGCTTGATTTTGTTTTACACATTTGAAATTAACTTTTGTGAGAGTTTGTTATTTTTGTTTAGCCCTGCTAGTTTTGCTTTTCCAGTTACCAATTTTCCTGCAACTTCTGAGCCCTACCAGTAGAGTGCTCAGACCTAGGAGTGCCTAAGAAATGTATGCTAGGCAGAGGGATGGGCTCTGTTCCTGGGATGATGTTAATGTTGGGGAGCACTAATGCTGGGATGCATAAGCCAAATTTTTACCACATATTTATATCCGTTTCGGAGGTAAATACCCTGGGCTAGAGGGATCAGGCAGGACTTTTGAGCACTGAGTACCTTCTACCTGACCCAGGGTTTACAGATTTGGTGCTGTTATGAATAGCAAACAGAAGATTTAAAGCTAAACGGGATTACCTTTTGACATAAGTACAGCTAGAAGAAGCAAAGGTTAGATTACCTAGTGAGACAGGGACAGCCAGAGGCCAATTCCCCCCACCCCCAAGAGGGAGTTAAAGGCTGAGGTTTTGCTTTACACACCCATTTCGGCTCCCCCAAACACACACATGGGAAGTAGAGGACCGGAGGTAAGCAGTTCGAGCCCTTCCTTAGCAAGTGCCAGGGAGAGCATTTTCAGAGTTAGTGAGTGCATTAGGGCTGAAGTGTGCCCGCCGGACCCGTATCTTGAGAGGATTCTCAGTGTGCTTCACTTTTCAGGTTTTAGATGGAAGGCGTGAACCCAGGAAGCATGCAGTTCACCTTGACAGCAGTTCTTCTCACATAGGCTGTGAATTCCACAACGAAAATAAGGAGGTTTCTGCTTTCTTTTCTTCATTTTTGCAACTTAAACAGCTGTTGGGGTAGAGAGCCCTAAACTCCAGTTGCCTTTCCTGCACTGGGTTAGACAGAGATGAAGAAATTTTATTTTTATTAATGACTGTTTTACTTTTTAACATTACCAAGAGAAGCATAATTTTTGCTACCTGCTTTAACCTCTGGGATAGATAGGCATAATGTTATTCTTAGTAGTTAACTTGGCTTATTAATTTCTGCGGCCTTTATTTTCCCCTTATAGTTTTTTTTTCTTTGATGACCATTTTGCTTTAGAGATTTCATTACCCTAGAAGTTATTAGAGGGAACGTGGTCGAAGATCAATCTTCTGTAGCTACTTCAGGCTGACAGGGGACTGCAGTTTCAATCTCTAGATAGGGTGAAATCTTATATTTCCCTAAAGGAGCAGTTAACTGGTTCACTTTTGCAGTTTTAACACCTGAAAAGGATTAGATTAATTATACAGGGGAATATTACTTAACCCACTCAGGCCTTGGAGCAGTAAATAGCACAACTTGAATGGCACAGCTGTTCTTATTGTCTGTAATGATAGCACAAATTAATTAACAGAAAACAAAGCATTATAGCATCATGAATAAACACAGTTTTGAGTTACTTTAGTTAGACTAACAGTAAGAGCATTTTTACATAAGTTACTTCAAAGAAGTGGGTTTTAAGTTAGGCCCACTAGAATTTTAATTAGCTACCAAAAATGGTTTTTCTCTCCACCTTTACCTTGTACCTTACCCGGTATTTGAATAACTTGGCTTTTTTCTTTGCACATATACAGCACTGTTGGAGAAATCTCCATCTGGGGCACCCCCATTACTTACAGAGCTTTTTTGAGGATAGGTTGTGGACACTGCAGGTTTTTCACAGTTACTCAGGTTTGGCTGATGAGTTGGTCGGTTCAGCATGAGGTTCTTCTGGCTGGGCATTTCACCCTCTGCAGGAATTTTAGAGGTGATTCGTCTGTTCCACTCCTCTCCAGGTTTGGAAGAGACTGACCTCGAATTTTCTTCTGAGCTTGAGGGAGAGAGCAGGGCCCACAGGCTGTGATAATCTTCTAGGAAAATTTTCAATTTCCTTACTCAGGCCATTTATTTCAGTCTTTCGCCGGTGCCTGCTTGTCACACCGCCTCAACTCCAATTATTCCTCTAAAAGAGGTTTTTGGGGTTCCCTTACTAATTTTTTTGATTTTCTGTTTGCATGAGGACTACTCCCCATGCAGAGAGAAAAGCCATTTGCTTGTATTCTGTGCAAAGCAACATGATGCCATGACATAAATGGTACTAAAAGGTTCTGGGAGAAGAGAAAAAGCAAATATTACTTAAATTACTTAGATAATTTTAGAATTTTTTTTTCTGCAACGAAACATTTTATACATTTTCAAATAAAACCATGACCAATTTTATAAAACCTCCTGTGATACAAATATTAATGTTCTTGGTAACATATAATGAAAAATTGCAAAATAATATTTTAATTATGCTTAATTCTAAATATAGAAATTCACTTAGTTTTCTAAACAGAAAACACCAGGAATTTACGTTACACAAATTAATGTTGAAAACCAGAAAGAATGAATACTTACTACTTTTGGTAGAACATGCTTAAAAACATTTACATTTTTTTTTAACCTAGAGACATATTAATAATTATTTAGATTGATTATACACATTTTTATTACACATTTTTAATTTTTTTACACCACTTTTCTTTCTGCATGCAAGGCAAATGCCCTACCATTCGGCTCCTCTTTTTCCTCCCTTTTTTTTTTTTTTTTTTTTTTTTAAGCTTTGCCACTTATTCTTTTGTAGTGGTTCCGCTGCTAAAAATTTTCACGTGCACCGAAAAACAAACAAAAATAACAACAGTAATTTGCAACATTTTCTTATTAATTTTTTTAAGAAACCTTTAAGTTAGAAATTTAAATGCTTAAAAAAAAATTTTTTTTTGACTTCCAAACCATTTGCTAGATTTTTCTTTGATATGTAAATGACCTACATTCCTCAGCCAGGTGGAGCTGGGAGGACAATAGTTTGCCCTGGGGCGTGGTGAATTTCTTCACCACGTGGTGAGTTAAAAAGCATTTTTTTTTTTTTTTTTTCGGCTAGAAAAAAAAACGGCCAGTTGCTCTTTTTGGCCTGAACGCATGGCAGGATAGTTGGGGAATTGCAAAGTTCAGAAATTCTCCAGGAAAATTTATTCCCGATGGCCATTTGAGAAATCTGGGATTTGCAATTTCCAACACCCCCCGCCAAGTCCCTAGTGTGGACCTTGCATGCGCCAGCTTCCTGGTTGGGTGGGGAGCGGGTTAGGCGGGTTTCGGGCGCCCTCTCGCCGCGCCGCAGGCAGCGGGGGTTGCGCGTTTCGCTGCTGGGACGACTGACGGGCGAGGGAGACGCGGGCTCACCGGCGGTCGGCCCCTTTCCCCAGGGGTCGGCCCTTGAGAGGGGGTCGGGCTTGCGTCCCGTGGTTAGACCAAAAAAAAAAAACATAGAACACACAGACAAGAAACAGACAGACAAACAGACAGCGTGGCGCCACAAATAACCAAGCAAAATGCGTTCAAGTAATCTCTGCATTCCACAATAAATCCTAGACAGACAACTATGCCAATGACCAAGTTCTTGAGCTCCAAAAATCACAGACAGACAACCTCTTCAGCAGCTCGGAACGTCTTCCAGCTGCTCTTACTAAACCCCTGGGGTACCACCAGGGTCGTGACCTAAGCAGCCAAAGTTCGTCAACCTCTTGCCCATCTGGTATACGCATCAGATGGGGAACCACACACACCTGGAAACGCATCAGGTGGAAGATTCCTTAGTCACCCGGGGGGACTTTAACCCCCCTATGAAACAAAGTCTGCTTCTACTCGGTTTCCACATCGAGCAAAGAGCTCATAACATTTGCCAAACCACCACAAAGCTAGCTTCCCACTGGACACAGAATACAACATAATCTCAGACTAAGACAGACACGAAGCAAAGCGTGCTCACACACACACATACACACATCAGAACTCACCAGACACCTTTTCATAGCTTTGTGCCGGGCAGAATGAGTGAGGACTCCTGGCTGGCTCGCCAAAATGAAAGGTCCGGAAGTCCTAATTTTAGCTGCCCGGCGCAAAGAAATGAAGAGGCGTATGAGTTCCAGCAGATGCTTTAAAAAAGTGCTTTTAATACTGACCATTATGAATGGTCAGGGTCTATGAATTCCCACCAGAATCAAAGACCTCGTGGGTCCCTCGTTACCCCCTTATATAGGATGGGAAGTGGGAGGGGAAGAAGAGTCCTTGAGGGCTGGACTTCCGCTACGATAACACCAATGATTCGTGAGGTAGGGGTAGAGGTGGGGCCGAGGCAGTGACGACTTCCTTAAGGGGCAGGGCACCCACCAAGGTTGGTGGGGGGGGGGGGCTGATTTCCCTTTTCAGAAGGAAGGAAGGGATGGAAAGTGGAAGGAAGGAGAAAGAAGAAAAGGAAGGAAGAAGGAAGAAGGAAAAAAGGAAGGAAGGTAGGAAGGAAGGAAGAAAAGGAAGGAAGGAAGGAAAGAAAGGAAGGAAGGAAGGAAGGAAGGAAGGAAGGAAGGAAGGAAGGAAGGAAGGAAGGAAGGAAGGAAGGAAGGAAGGAAGGTAGGTAGGAAGGAAGGGGGAGGGAGGAAGGCAGGCAAGATTCCAATATACTGTGGTTGGAACCAAGTGAAAGTTGCCTAGAGAATTCCTTAACATCTCTCTTGTACTGGAGGACAGGACCAGGTGGGGGCAAGGCAGCAAAAGGCTTGTCAGAGCTGCTCCTAGGAAGGACCAGACTTAAGGAGATGAGGAAGCTTCCAGGCACTGAGGGGGATAGCACTACCCACAGGAAATGGGTGGGGTATGGTAAGCCTTGGCAGCAAGCCGCGCAGAGAATGATGAAAGGCTCTGGAAGGGTCCTAGACCTTCACCTGGATGAGGAGGAAGAAGTGCCAGCGGAGGTAAGGGGTGAGGGGGGGGCAGCCAAGAAGCAGAAGCAAGAGAGCAACAAGTGTCAGCTTGCTCTCTGGCTCCTGGGTGAGGGGCAGATGTGAGAGGGACAGGCTTCTAAAGGAAGGAATTGGGTCATTCGGACAGGGGGCTCCAACTCAACCACTAACTGACTATGAAACTGAAAATAAAATGATGCCGCCATAGCGAGCACTTGTAAGAGGAATGGGAGGGACCAAAGTGTTAGTACAGCAGGTAAGTTTTGCCTTGCATGAGGCCAGCCCAGGTTCAATTCCTGGTTCCCCACATGGTAATCTGAGCCTGCCAGGAGTGATCCCTGAGTGCAGAGCCAGGAGTTAGCCCTGATCACAGCCAGGTATGGCCCCAAAACAGAAACTAACAACAAAAACCAGAGTAATAATGTTCTCACAGGACACTAGGGGCTCTCAGCATGGGCAGCAGTGTGCGGGAGAGATGGAACCTCAGTCTGAGGTGCCGTGGGCTGAGAGAGTCAGAGGCCACCCGCTGACTGAGGCCCTCAGCCCCTGTGCCACTCCTCTGGGCTCATGCCTTGTTAGAAGAGGAAGAGGCACCCAACCAGCTCATGGTCTTCAGTCTGGGGTGCAGACCCACAGCTGGGTGACCTGTCACTGACCCCCCAGTACTGATATACATGGACATGTGTGTGTACCTGTGTCCGTATGCCCTCAGGGAAAGGGAGTCCTGAGAAAACAAACCTCATTCTTTGAGTGGGATGGGGGTGCACAGCTCTGTGCTAGCTCCTTTCTGACAGATGGCTGTGATTTGTGGGTGCAGACAGGGCAGCCTTTGGGTGAGGGGCGGGAAGGCTAGAATGTTAGCCCCAACCCAGCCACATATTCTCCATGAGCCCCTTCAACCTCTCATCACTACCATGCTGTATAGTGGCAAACTCACCTCTGTCGTTAGTGGCAAAGATGCTGCCAGTCTTTCTGGCTCTGTGTGCTGGCATTGCTGTCCCTACTCAGTCCCCATCAGAGGAGCCTGGAGAAGCAAGGGGGCTATTTGGGATCCCTCTCTCTGCTCTTTGCATGTGCCTGTCCTTTCCTCATAGCTCTCTCCCACTTTTATTTTTTGGGGGGGTCACACCCGGAGGTGCTCAGGGATTACTCCTGGCTCTGTGCTCAGAAATTGCCCTGGCAGGCTTGAGGGAGCATATAGGATGTTAGGAATAGAACTCACGTTTGTCCTATGTTGGCTGTGTACAAGGCAAATGCCCTACCAGTATGCTATCTCTCTGGCCCCTCCTCTCTCACTTTGTTCAGGCCACCTCGGGATCCACTGATCCCCAGCAGATCTCTGACACTTTCTCCTTGTCTCTTTTGCCTCCAGTATCCCACTGGCAAAGCGGAAGTAAGCTTTCCTGACTCAGTTTCCCCTTTAGCCTAGCAAGCAGATGCCTCCCCTCCAACTCCACTTGTCCAGGGTGGTGCCTCCAGTGGGGAGGGTTAGGGAGGCTGGGGGAGGGCAAGAACTTTGGGGTAAATCCCTAAAGGGGCAGGCAAGGTGCTCCCTTGGAAGAAGACAGTCGGAAAATCCTCCAACTCCAATCAGCAACGCAAGCACTACTCCAGCAAGCACTGGATGGAGAAGTCCCCCTGGCTGCACTTTGGCTATAAGCTGAAACCAATGTTCTGTCTCCAGTGCCACCAGGCAAAGCTGGGAACGCCCTCACTTTGGGCAACAACAACTTAGAGTGCCATGCCCTGCTGTGTCATGTGACATCCACCAGGCTGGTGGATTGGGGCCAGTCTGTCCTGGAGGGCCAGGAGGAGGAGGTAGAGCCTGTCCTGCCTTCACGGGCCTCAAGGTGGAGGTGGGCATGGCCAGGGTGGCCCTGCTGAGCACTGTTTTTTGCTTGGTCAAGTAATGGGTGCACAAAGACCACTGTTCTGCCCTGCTGGAGCTGCAGAGATTTAGCCTGTGCCAAGCACTACTGGGCAAGGAGCAAGGTGATCACTACAGTCCCAGAAGAGGGAGGAGCATGTAGGTGGGTGGCCGCCAGAGGCCTGGGCAAGGCTCTGGAAGAGAGGACATCCAGTGGTCTGGGCAGAGCCCCACCTGGCAGTGGCCAGATCACTCCACTCATTCCTTCACCAATGAGCTGACTCTGCCAGACCTTGCTCTGTCTCATCACCACAGTGCAGAAGCCAATCCAGGCCAGCCTAGACCAGAGGGCACAGATAGCCTAAAGGCCTATCTGGCTTACAGATGTGTTTTGCTCCAGATTCTCACAATATTGTTTTGGTTTGGTTTGGGTTTGGGGCCACAACCAGTGACGCTCAGCGGTTATTCTTGGCTATGCACTCAGTAATTGCTCCTGGTTTGGGGGATCATCTGGGACACTGGGGATTGAACCCAGGTCGATCCTGGGTTAGCCGCATGCAAAGCAAATGCCCTACCGCTATGCTATCGCTCCAGCTCCTGTTTTGTTTTTAAGTAAAATGTGAGGCTGGTGAGATAGTCTAATTGGTAAGGTTGCTTTGCATGCACTGATCTGGATTTGATCCCTGGCATCCCAGTGGTTCCCTGTGTCCTACCAGGAATGATCCCTGAGTCCAAGAATAAGTAAGTCCTGAACACCGCTGGATGTGGCCCCTATACAAAAACAAAAAGAAAGTGAGGGCCAGAGAGATAGTATAGAGGTTGGGAATTTGTCTTGCATGCATAAGGAGAATGGTTCAAATCCTGGCATCCCATTTGGTCCCCCAAGTCTGCCAGGAGCGATTTCTGTAGCCTTCAGTCAGAAGTAACCCCTGGGCACTGCCGGGTGTGACCCCTCCCCCCAAAAGTGAAAAGTTTCTAAATTTAGCAAAATAAGATTATAGATAAGAAATCTGGGGTCAGGATGTGGTTCAGTGGTAGAGCACTGTGTGAGGTTCCAGGTTGGATTTCTGGCACTGCATGTTCCCCCAAGAACTGAATCAGAGTAAACCTAGAGCACAGATGGTTCACCCCAAATTTGGGTGATATGGTTGTGCGACAGGGATGTAGTTGAGAGGTTCAATGGTGAGGCTCAGTTGTCACAGGTTCACTTCTGAAGCACTGGGTTCCAACATCCCATGGAGGTGTGATATTTATACCTGGGTTGAAAACTCGCATGTTTTAGAAGTGGTGGGGTTAAAATCCTGGACTCCTCCATTCCTTTACCTTCTCCCTATCTACTTAGAGCTTCAAGTAACAAATGTGGCCCTGCAGACATGCCAGTTGCAGCTTTGCTCAGGTGCTATTAGGTTTGAGTTCTTGGGCTGGTGTGCAGTGGTGGTACTGGCTCAAATTCTCCAGAAAGATGACAGACAGAGCACACAGCTGGTGCTCTGAGTCCCTGGCCAGGAGCAGTGATAATCTCTGAGCAGGAGCATTGGAGGGAGACCCAGGAATAAAGGAGACTGGGAAGGTGCTATAGAAACACACACACAGGGCCCGGAGAGATAGCACAGCGGCGTTTGCCTTGCAAGCAGCCGATCCAGGACCTAAGGTGGTTGATTCGAATCCCAGTGTCCCATATGGTCCCCTGTGCCTGCCAGGAGCTATTTCTGAGCACACAGCCAGGAGTAACCCCTGAGCACCGCCGGGTGTGACCCAAAAACCAAAAAAAAAAAAAAAAAAAAAAACAAGAAACACGCACACTTTCTTTTTTTTTTTTTTTTTTTGGTTTTTGGGCCACACCCGGTAACGCTCAGGGGTTACTCCTGGCTATGTGCTCAGAAGTTGCTCCTGGCTTGGGGGACCATATGGGACACCGGGGGATCGAACCGCAGTCCGTCCAAGGCTAGCGCAGGCAAGGCAGGCACCTTACCTTTAGCGCCACCGCCCGGCCCATACACACACACTTTCTCTGCAGGACTTTTATATAATGTTGCCAACAAAATGTTAAATTTATAATTTACCGCATGTTTTGGTTATTTTTGTCTTGGGCAGTTTTCAGGGCCACATCTGGCTAACTGGTGGGAAAAATCATTCCTGGCTGTGCTCAGGGCCCACATATAGTGCTGGGATTGATCCTTGGTCTCCCTCATGCAAAGCATGTATGCAGACTGTTGAGCAATTTCTCTAGCCACCAAACAGTTTGGTTTTGGTTTTTGGGCTACACCCAGTAGTAATCAGGGATCACTCTTGGCTTTTTGCTCAGAAATTACTCCTAGCAGGTTTGGGGGACCATTGAGGTACTGGGGATTAAAACTAGGTTGGTTGCATACAATGCTAACTTCCTACCTGCTGTACTCCGGCCCAAGATGATAGTCTGTTAATTTTAGTTGAATTTCAGAGCTGAAGCTCAAATCTAGGTCTTTTTTATGGTTTTATTTGGGGGGGGGGGGCATACCTGGTGACGCATAGGGGTAACTCCTGGCTATGGGCTCAGAAATTGCTCATCTTCTGGACTTGGCCTAGATTTGGGCTCTACAAAATCTGGCGTGTGTCTAAGCTTCAGCGTAGAGGACCCTGTCTTGGGAGCTGAGTGCTGAGGGAGGGAGACACAAGTCCTTGAACATAGTTTGTCCTCTCTCCTAGCAGTTCTCTTCCTGGAGAACAGATGACAGCCTTGTTTGCATATGCTCTGTTCCCACACCGTGTCTGACTTTGTATATCGGCTCATAAATGTAGAAGTGCAAAAATAGTTCTACCCCTTTCTTTTTTCTTTGTTTTATGTCTTGTGACTCCCACTGGGCAGTGCTCAGGGCTTACTCCTGGTTCTGTACTTAGGGATCACTCCCGCCAGGGCTCAGGAACTACATGGGTTGCCAGGAATTGAATCGGCATCCATTATGTGCAAAGCTAGCGTCTTCCCTGCTGTACTTTTTTTTTTTTTTTTTTTTTTTTTTTGGTTTTTTGGGCCACACCCTGTGACGCTCAGGGGTTACTCCTGGCTATGCGCTCAGAAGTCGCTCCTGGCTTGGGGGACCATATGGGACGCCGGGGGATCGAACCGCGGTCCGTCTCCTAGGCTAGCGCAGGTAAGGCAGGCACCTTACCTCGAGCGCCACCGCCCGGCCCCCCTGCTGTACTTTCCTGCCCTACCATATCTTTCTTGGTGTCAACACCAAACTCTGAAAGGTCATCGTTAGATTTGGGGACCATACCCGGCTGAACAGGGATCATACGGGATGCTGGGGTTGAACCTGGGCCAGCTGCATACAAGGCAAAAGCCCTACCAACTGTACTATCGGTCAGGCCCCAATTTTCCACTTCTATTTCCCCTAACACAGGTTTTAATGGCCCTGGGCTTATCCCATGCTGCTTGCCATGCTCCCTGCCATGCTTGGGGAGACTATGTGGTACTGGGGATAGACCCAGTTCTCTCATGCAAGGCCCATGCTTCAACCCTCGGGGTCCAACTCTCTGGTCTGAAAAAGGGTTTATTTTTGTTTTGCAATGGCAGCATCCAAAAATTCCTGAATGTGCCCGATTTATTTCACCTTGTTTTCTTTTTTGAAGTCTGGCTGCTCCCCAGATTCTTATCTCTTCCCCCTGTCCTTGCCTCCTAAAGAAGGCTGTGACAACTATAGCGCTGATTTGTGCCTCTTGGGGAAAGTACCCCTCTTCAGCTTCCTGTGAGCCTCCCCTTGCTTGGGTCAGTCTGTGCCCTCACCAGTGTGGGGGTCTGGAGGGGGCAGTGAATGAGAGCAGGGAGACCTGCCTCTCCCTGGGTATCCTGGGTTTGGGTTGATTTTGCAATGAAGTGGTAACCACATGCATTGCAGCAAGCTGTCTCCATGGTGATGTGTGTCAGTCAGCCCTCACTGCACTGTCCCTGCCATGGCCAGGTGGAACCCTAGAGGGTGTTGTCTGGGCAGAGAGCTTTCTCACTTGAACTTTCTGCCTTTGTTTTTTGTTTGGGGCCACACCTGATGCTGTTCAAAGATTACTCCTGGCTCCGCACTCAGGAATCACTCCTAGTAGTACTCAAGGAACCATATAGGATGCTAGGGGTAGAACCTGGGTCATCTGCATACAGGAGGACAAAAGCCCTACCCACTGTGCTATTGCTTTGGCCCTGACTTCCTGCTTCTGTTTCCCCCAAAATGGGCTTTAATGGCCCTGGGCTTGGCCCATGCTACTTTGTTTATTTTTTTTTTGTTTGTTTGTTTGGTTGGTTTTTGGGCCACACCTGGCAGCGCTCAGGGGTTACTCCTGGCTGTCTGCTCAGAAATAGCTCTTGGCAGGCATGGGGGACCATATGGGACACCGGGATTCGAACCAACCACCTTTGGTCCTGGATCGGCTGCTTGCAAGGCAAACGCTACTGTGCTATCTCTCCAGGCCCCCATGCTACTTTGTAAGGGGAGGAGGGGATGGACACAGCAGTTTTGGTTCTGGCCTCACCCCTGAGAGCTCCCAGAGGCAGCAGAAAGGTGGGTATCTCCCCACATCAGACCCTCCCTTCTTCCTCCTGCAGCAGGCCCAGCCTCCAATGCACCCAGTCCCCTGCTGGCCTCCCTGTCCCTGCCCGCTCGGCCTCTGCAGCCCCCGCTGGACTTCAAGCACTTGCTCGCCTTCCACCTCAATGGCAGCGCCCCACTCAGTCTCTTCCCCAACTTCAGCACGGTAGGTGGTGGGTGCGGCCAGGCTGGGAGATGCAGGGGGCAAGTGGAAGAGAGGCTCTTGGCCCTCCAACATCCCCTAGAGTGAGTAGGTGCACCCCAAGAGGGGACCCCTGGACCCAACTTTCTCCTATGCCAAGGAACCAGGATGCTGCCACCCCTCTTGCCTGTAGTACCTGGAAACTGGGTTTTACTTGAGATTTTGTCTAAGGATGTTGGGGTGTCTGTTTGCAATCCCAGTGTGCCTGTCAGTCTCAGTTCGTGTTCCAGCTGGTCTTTGTTATGTGTGATTGTGAATGTGTGTGTGCCCCCATGTTGTCTGAATATGTGATTACCATGTGTGTTTGTGTATCTGGGAGGTTTTCACTTGAACTGCTCTGTGTGCCCACTTAGTGTGTGCATAGCTAGAGTGCTGGGTGATTGAGTCTGTGTGTTTGAATGTGTAAGCTTATGTGTCACATGTCTGAGTGTGTGCTGTGTTTCCACATGTGTAGGTATGGGAAGGCCAGATGAGAGAGCATGGGTTTCACCTCCCTACCTGAGCTGTCAGGAAAGCCCTCCCCCTCCAAAAAAGACATCAGATATAGGGCCAGAGAAATGGCTCACAAGACTAGAGCACATACTTTACATGCTGGAGACCTGGGTTTGATCCCTGGCACTGCATGATACCTTGAATAGTAGGAGTAACCCCTAACCACAGTGTCAGAGATAACCTCAATACTGCCAAGTGTGGCCCAAATTCCTTCCAAAAAGAAAAATCAAATGGAATCACTTATGCACCCTACCCCATCTGGCACGTTCAGTTTCCAGACATAGGGTCTCATAAATGAAATCCCTGACCTCTTGGTTGCAGGTTCCCAAGTCCTTTCAGGGACCCCCACACTCCAGCCTTGCTGTCCCCTGGCTCTCTCATGCTGATGCTGAGCTGATCAAAGCAGTCAGAGTTAGGCCACAGGCCCAGCACAAAGACTGGCTTCCAGAAGAGGAATTTCCAATGGATGATCCCTTACCAAAGCCACAGGCTCGAAGGGCAGCGAGAAAGGTCCAGGGTCCCCAGCCATGGGTCTGTTCTCATATGTGGAATCACATGGATGTCCCTTCAGGGCTGTGAGCTGGGACACTGTCCCCCCAAAATGATACTGTCCCCCCAAAATGACCACAGAATGATTGTGCCCTCCCTCCTCACAGATGGACCCAGTCCAGAAAGCCGTCATCAGTCACACATTTGGGGTCCCATCCCCCCTGAAGAAGAAGCTCTTCATCTCTTGCAACATCTGTCACCTGAGGTTCAACTCTGCGGTGAGAGGGGGAGTCGGGGTTGGTTTCTGGGGCTCCTGGGGTAAGGAGTTGCCCAGGGGTAGTTGTCCTGAGGTTCCATCTCTGGAGGCAGAAGAGGCGCCCCCAGACCTTTGTTGTTCCCAGCCTCTCTCCTCTCTGGATGTGAAGGTGTGTTTCTTTGTGTGAAAATAACGCCCCCTTTTTAAAATCCCTGTTTCTGGAACACACCCTGCAATGCTCAGGGGTGACTCCTGGCTTTGCAATCATCAGGCATCACTCCTAGAGGGGCTCAAGGGACCATATGGGATGCTGAGGATCAAACCTGGGTCAGCTTTGTGCTTTGTGCAAGACAAGCTCCCTACTATAGTACCCCCCCCCAACTGGCCTATTTTTGCTGAATGAGATTAATATGCATGTATGTGTTTGATACCTAAGCTCCTGCCCTTTGAACCATCTCGCCAACCTTACATTTGATTTGGAGGAGGAGACATTTCTTTCCTTTTCTTTCTTTTTTTTTTTTTTTGGTTTTTGGGTCACACCCGGCGATACTCAGGGGTTACTCCTAGCTGTCTGCTCAGAAATAGCTCCTGGCAGGCACGGTGGACCATATGAACCAACCACCTTAGGTCCTGGATCTGCTGCTTGCAAACACCCCTGTGCTATCTCTCCAGCCCCGAGGGGACATTTCTTTTAGTGGAGCTTATAGCTCTATTCCTGAGACCTTTATCCATTCCAGCATTTCTTCTTTGGAGTCCTGAACCCTTTCCCTCTCTAGTCTCCTCAGATATCACTGGCTCCCCCACGGTGTCTCTCTTCTTTATCATACAAGAGAAAAAGACTGCCTGCCCTTCCACTCTGGGTGTTAGGAGCTACTTACTTTAGCATCTCCTGGCCTAAAACTGACTTTCCAGGGGCCGGAGAGATAGCATGGAGGTAAGGCGTTTGCCTTTCATGCAGGAGGTCATCGGTTTGAATCCCGGCGCCCCATATGGTCCCCTGTGCCTGCCAGGAGCAATTTCTGAGCCTGGAGCCAGGAATAACCCCTGAGCACTGCCAGGTGTGACCCAAAAACCAAAAAAAAAAAAAAAAAAAAAAACTGACTTTCCAAACTTTTGCTTTTGGGTAACACTCAGCAGTTACCCAAACTCCTCCAAACTCTGTGGGGGTTCGAGAATATGTGGTGCTAAGGATCAAATCCAGGCCATCTGCATGTCAATTCATCCCTTTGAGCCTTCTCCTAGTCCCAGAGCTGGGGGCACAGACTGTGGTACTCATGGCTTAGTCCTGTATCTCTGCTTAGCATTTACCCTAGGCTCTGCACTCAGAGATTACTCTTCCGTAGGCTTCGGGGACCATTTGGGGTGCCAGGGATCGAACCTAAGTCAGCCGTGTGCAAGGAAAGTGCCCTAATGCTGTACTAACTCTGTTCCCCAGAGCTAAGACCTTAATAACCCAGGACTGTACTGAATGTGCTCTTGTCTGTCATCATCTTGTCAGTTCTCAGGGTGCCTCCCTGAGCTGGAGCGAGGGGCTGTGATTAGATTTTTTTCCAGAGGCGTGAGCAGCCTCGGGAGAGGTTAAGGGACTTCCTTGAGGTCACATGCCTGGATTTAGATCAGGCCTGGCTGACTGCAGGCTCCATTGCTTACTACAGGGCTTTCTCTTAGGTGTGGAGGGGCCTCCTCTGACCTCCCAGCAAAGGTGACTCTGGGGGGTCAGGACATGCTCTGCTGGGGATTCAGTGATGACCTCAGAGTTCATCTTTCTTACATTTGGGAACAAGCCAGGACAGTAGGTTCAAGGAGTGTTGGGACAGAATTGGAGATTTCTTTGAAGCTTTCAGGTTTTGTGAATCATACAAGAAATACTCTATCTGAGGGAAGCATTGCCTTCTTTCCTCCCTCCCTCTCTCCCTCCCTCCCAATTCTGTGCTCAGGGGTCACTTCTTAGGGGACTTGGGGACTATATACAGTGCCAGGGATTGAACTAAGGTTGGCAGCATACAAGCAAGGTTGGCATACATAAAGCAAGCACCTTTACCTCTATATATATACCATCTCCCCGGCACTGTGTCTACTTAATGCCTTGCCCCTGCAGCATGGTCCCTAGCAAAAAGGAGGTGTTTGTAACTATTGGGGGGAAAAAAGCAGTGAATGTTCTGGAGTACACATTTCTCAAAGTGCGGGACTACTGTGCTGTCTCACTGGTGCATTTTGAATCTTAGGAATGGATGTTCACTGAGTATCTATAAGATCATTCAGTTGCCCACTGAATTCACACCACCCAGTGAGGTTAGTATTGTAACTGCAGTTTGTGAGGGAGGAAATCAAGGCACAGAGAGGTGATGTGACTTGCCCCGGGATGCATAGCCTATTAAGTGGTGTCAGAGTCAGAACTGGAAGTCTGTGGCTGAGCTCACAAATGTGTGGAGCTGGTGATAGTATTGACGAGGACCCACCCCTAGGAGGGTCTATCCAGCTCAGGGAGGGGGTGACAGGGACTCAGCCAATGTTGAACCCCATACCCTCTTCTTTCAGAACCAGGCAGAAGCTCATTATAAAGGCCACAAACATGCCCGCAAACTCAAAGCCGCAGAAGCTGCCAAGAACAAGCAGAAACTGCCAAACCTGGCCCAGGATGGGGTGCCAGGCTCCCCAACCCCGGTTCCCACTAGCCGAGCCCCTGAAGAGTCGCAGAGCAAAGGTCAGTCTTGTGCTATTTATTTATGTGTTTTTATCTCTCCAGACAATGTCCTATATTCAGCCTGCAGGTTAAACTCACTCCCCAGCCAGCTCTAAGGCTCAGTCTTTTTTTGGGGGGGGCCACACCCGGTGGTGCTCAGGGGTCACTCCTGTCTGTCTGCTCAGAAATAGCTCCTGGCAGGCACAGGTGACCATATGGGACACCGGGATTCGATTCGAACCAACCACCTTTGGTCCTGGATCGGCTTCTTGCAAGGCAAATGCCGCTGTGCTATCTCTCCAGGCCCTAAGGCTCAGTCTTGAACTCTTGTCTCCTTCACCCCAAATCTGGCTTCTGTCAAGGAGTTAGGGATGAACAAGATATATAGATATAGATATAGATATAGATATAGATATAGATATAGATATAGATATAGATATATAGGATTTTTTTGGACCACACACAGTGACACTCAGAGGTTATTCCTGGCTATGTGCTCAGAAATTGCTCCTGGCTTGGGGGACTATATGGGATAACAGGGGATCGAACTGTAGTCAGCCATGTGCAAGGCAAACGCCTTACCACTGTACTATCGCTCTGGCCCCAGGAATGAACAAGATTTCTGCTTGTTCACTATTGTGCTCTTGGAACATTTTCCTATGCATGCAGCAAAAGACAGAGAACTTGGACTAAGTTCAGCCAATCCCCCACCTGAGCACATCATGCAGATCACAAAAGTCAACTGCACCTCAGAATCCTTCCCAAATCCTCTTCCCGGTCACCCCCTTGGGCTTCCCCTGGCAACAGAAAAGTCTTTCCTCACTTCTGGAGGTCAGAGCCTGTACCAGTGTCACAAAGTTGGCATGGATGCTCTGAGGTCTTATTTTACCTCTATCTTCAAGACGTTTCTAGTTATAGTTTCTGGTGCTTGCTGGTAAGTTTTAGCCCTCTTCGATCACCCCAATTTCTGTTGCTTCCTCACATCATGTTCTCCCCATCTGTTTTCATGTGTCTCTCACAAGGATGTCATTCCCAGGATTAGGCCTCTCCTGCCCCCCAATCTCGTGTGCCCTGATCTTAGCTGATAATATTTGGGGATCCAGATGAACAGAATCTCTGAGGTAATGGATTCGATCACCTATACTCCTCCCCCCAAGCTAACTATGATCCTGCCTTGTTTTTGGTTTGGGGCGACACCCGCTGTGCTTAAGGGTTACTCCTGGCTTAGGAATTAAGCCTGGTGTTGCTCAAGGGATCATATGGGATCCAGGGATTGAACCCGGTTATGACTACAAAGCTGATGTTTGGTCCTTGGGTATCACTTTAATAGAAATGGCTGAGGTAGAATCATCTTATCATGAATTAAATTGGATTGTCTGTGTGTAAGGCAAATGCCCTACCCACTGTACTCTCTCTCCAACCCAATCCTGCTATTTCTTAGCATGGGTCAGTTTCATCTGGCTTTTGATTATCCTTCTAGAACATTCATGAACATTCATGATAAGATTTTTCCATGTGTATGCAGTATTCTGTCCTTTTTCATTGTTGGCTGGCACTCTTCCATATAACTGCACTCTTTTATAAAAGTACATATATATAGGGCCCGGAGAGATAGCACAGCGGCGTTTGCCTTGCAAGCAGCCAATCCAGGACCAAAGGTGGTTGGTTCAAATCCCGGTGTCCCATATGGTCCCCCGTGCCTGCCAGGAGCTATTTCTGAGCACACAGCCAGGAGTAACCCCTGAGCACTGCCGAGTGTGACCCAAAAATTAAAAAACTAAAAAAAAAAAAAAAAAAGTACGTATATATAAGCACATATATTTATCTGTCCTGTTGATAGAGAAAAGTATCTAGTGCCTGGCTTTAGCATGTCCTCTAGGAATACTTTCAGCTAACAACCATAATAGTTAAATACAACTTACAGCTGTAGAATGTCAGAACTGTGAGGACTTTCTGAGACCAATCTTCCAGTTTCATATGGGGAAACTGAGGCCCAAAGAGTCCAAGGTTGCTACCATGAGTTGGTGGTAAAGTCTGGGATTCAGCTCGGGTCACCCCTGTACCCTGCACTCTTCCATGCCTCAAACCATGTGTGGACATCTCATTCATTGCCTTTCACCCCTACATATCTCACAGCTCCTGCCGCGCCCCCTGCTGGTTCCCCACTGCAGCCGCCGCTGACTCCAGAATCGGCTCCCAGGGAGCCCACCCAGCCAGACCTCCTGGACGCTGCCTCCTCTTCCTCTTCCTCCTCCTGTCCTCCCTGCTCCCCAGAGCCTGGGACGGAGGAGGATCCTGCAGGAGTCCCCGTGGGGAGCGGGGACAGCACGGGCAAAAAGGGGCGCCTCTATTGCTCGACGTGTAAGGTGACTGTGAACTCTGCCTCCCAGCTTCAGGCTCACAACACAGGTCAGTACACCCCACCCCAGCTGCAGCCAAGAGGTCTCAGGCTCTGCTCCTAGGGCAGGTGAGAGCAGAGCAGGGATCATGAAGGGTCGGGCCAGCAGGAAGGGGGTCATCCCAGAGAACCCAGGCAGCGTCCATCTCAGCATGGGGAGAGTTAGGGGGTGAAGGCCAAAATCCACCACCAGGAGGCCTGCCTGGAGGAGGTGGGTGTGGCAGGAGGCAGCTAGGAGATTTTGGGGGGCACAGAGCTCCTGTGGTTATAGGGCCACCATGCGCAGAGCAGCCCGGGTGAAGCGGGTGTCTCAAGGCCTTGCAGCCTTCACTTCCCTGCTGAGACTGGCTTGTCTCTCCCCCGCAGGAGCCAGACACCGGTGGATGGTGGAAGGCCAGCAGGGAGCTCCCCGGAGGAGCCGGGGCCGCCCAGTATCCCGCGGTGGGGCTGGACACAAGACCAGGAGAACCGCAGGGGGCCGGGGAGGCCGGCAGGGACCCAGCCCCCCCTTTCACTGTGCTCTCTGTCAGCTCCAGGTCAATTCCGAGACCCAGCTCAAGCAGGTGGGGGAACAGGGACTGGGTATGGGGAGCAGGGGCAGGGGGTAGGGAGTGGTGGTAGGGGTGTGGTACCAGTACCAGGCGAGGAGGGAGTCTGGGGGAGCAGGTGATCTGAGCGGGGTTGGTCTGAGCCTGGCATCCAGAGGGCTCCGGGGAGAGCCATTTCTACTTCCAGGGTAAGGCCAGCCCAGGGTACTTTTCTAGTATCTTCAAAGTCAGGGTAGGAGGGTAACTAAGAATGATGATGGGAGCCGGAGAGATAGCATGGAGGTAGGGCATTTGCCCTGCATGCAGAGGACGGTGGTTCAAATCCCAGCATCCCGTGTGGTCCCCAGAGCCTGCCAGGCGCAATTTCTGAGCATAGAGCCAGGAGTAATCCCTGTGCGCTGCTGAGTGTGACACTAAAACAAAAACAAACAAACAAAAAAGAATGATTGGGAGGGAGTGTGGTCCTTGGGTCTCTGACCCTGTTCCTAGTCTGTGTCCATCTGACAGCACTTGAGCAGCAGAAGGCACAAAGACCGCCTGGCCGGGAAGCCTTCCAAGGCCTGCAGCCAGCACAGCAAACTACAGAAGCAAGCAGCGCTGGCTGTGAGTATCCTCAAGGTATTTGTCTGCAGGCCCTGAGCAAGCCAGGGGTAGGGATAGGAGTTGGACACTGGAGGGCAAGAGCAGGGTTGGAGATTAGCAGGGCTGGGGAGTGGCAGGGCTGGGGATTTGCCCAGTGGGATTTCAGTGAAGGTGGGAAGGGGGGGCTGGAGTGGTCACCTTGGGGAGCTGGTGCTTGGAGAGTGTACCCCTTCCCACCCCTGCACTTGGTCTCTCCTGACTCCCCTCCACCTCCCAGGCAGGAAGACAGCTGCAAAGAAAACCCTTTGGAATGGAGGTTTGGGGGTGGGAAGAGAGAGGATTTCGGTTTGGAAGCCTCCGAGACACGTTTTTTCCTGCAGCCAAAGCCCCAGGCTGGAGCCCCAGGATGAAGGAGGTGGGATTTCCCCAGGGTCAGAACTGTCCCTTCTCTCTTCTCTGCAGTCGAAACTGGCCTTGCAGAAGCAGCTGACCAAGACGCTGGCTGCCCGCCTCCTGCCCAGCCCGCTCCCTGCCACTGCAGCCCTCTGTGCTCTGCCCGGGCCCCTGGCCCTGCGACCTGCCCCTGCGGCAGCCACCACACTCTTCCCAACACCCATCCTGGGCCCAGCTCTGTTCCGTGCGCCTGTGGGAGCTGTCCGCCCAGCTGGACCCATCCTCTTTGCCCCCTATTAGCCTCTTGAGGAGGCCGGGGCTGACTTCTCGGTGGGCTCCAGTATTACACAGGGCCTGGCTGCCTCCAACCCGTTTAAGAAGAGCTGGACTGGACCACAGGGCAGCTTGCCCTCCACCCCTTCATGCCACAGAGACTGGGCATTCAATACCACCCTGGGTCCAGGGTCCTGGTCCTGGGTCAGGACCACGCTTCCTCCACCTTTTCCAGCCTTATAGGACTGTCCTGGGTTCCTCCTGCATTTCCCAGCCCAATGAATGGGACACAACAGCAGTGAATCCCACACTTCTATGCAAACCCCACTGGTGTAGGGACTTCATGTTCCCCACCCAAGATCATTGCACTCACGCCAAAGGCCCTGGGAGTCTTAAGCCCGGGTACAGGTCTGTGATTTTTACCCCCATCTCCCCAAGAGACCATCCCCATTTGCTGGATTCTCTGACAATCTCTACAACTAAGGAGAGTCTCAAGTGGAAGTGAGGTCAGGCTGAGGGGTTAGGGGGAAAGAAGCAGAGGTGAAGGAGTTCCTGGGGCTGCAGGCTCCTGGAGCTTTCCCTCCCAGGATGGGGAGAATATGTGGGCTGGGGTTAGGACAGCCCCATTTTTAGAGACATCAATCGTCTCAAAGTTCTCCCCTTGTCTCCCAATATCTTCCCTTTTTTTTTTTTAGGGAGTCATGGGGTCTCCCTCAGACTATGGTCCTTGCTAATAGCCCCCTTCATCAAAAGCTTGCACCTCTGGCTCGCCATTTAAACAAGTCCCTAGCACCCCTGCATTTTTCTTCCTCCCAAATAGCCCATGGTCCCCCCTGCCATGCAGCTGAGTTTGGAGAGCCTGTGTTGATCAACCCAACACCTATTTTTATGCTGTCAGACCCATCGCCTACCCCTACCTAGCTCTATCCCACACCAGCCCTTCCCCCCTCCCATACCATGGCACTTTGCCTGACCCCATCAATTTTTTTAGGAGTCATTTCCACTGGGAGAAAGAAGGGGAGGGAAATTTTTGATAACAGTTGTGGTTTTATTCTGTCCAATGCATCAATAAATGAACTTTACACCCGAGCCTGCGTGTGACCGGACTCACCCAGCCCCAGGCTGCCACCCCGCTCCCCCATCCCGGCCTCATAGAAGAGGGGTGAGTGTCTGTCACCAGCTTTCTAGACTCTACCACATAGGTCACCGGAGGAAAGAAAGAGCGAAAGGAGCACCATGCCCAGCCTCCACCTGGACAGCAGGCTCAACTCTACACTGATCTAAAGAAACACAGCTACTTGCTGAAAACCTGAAAACCACCACAGCAAAGGTTGAAGTCCACCCTCCATGACTGCTGGCCCATATGGGTAGCAGGAGGCCGCTCTGGGGTGAGCAGACAGTGTGCTTCTGCCCCCTGGTGGTGGGGGGAGGCAGTGTCCCCGCCGCAATAGCACCTTGAAAGGGGAAGAAGGAAGATAAGGGCAGAGCCAGCCAAAAGCGGTTGGTGTGTGGAACGGCACAGAAGGGGAGGCCCTGAAAGATCATCTCAGCGACTCCCATCACTTTACAGATGAGAAAACTGAATCCGAAAGAGGGCGAGGGCCTGGCGGGGGCCCAGAGTCACAAATGACTCAGCACAGTCGGCAAACGAAGAGGCCCACGAGTGGCTACCTGAGCAGGAAGGGGAAGAGCTGAGAGAGCAAGCAGCATCCAAGCTGACTCCTCTGAGTCCTGCCACAGTCCTGGCACGTGAACACCATCCTGGGGCACCCTGCTTCAGGTTAGGGTTCGAATGTGTCACAAACAAGAAGCTCAGAGTGGGACCCTTGAGGGTAGAGCTGACCCCCCTCCAATAACCCCTTCAGAAGTCACCTGGGAACAGAGGGGGTGGAAGTGGGGTGACCTGCAGTTCCCAGAGCTGGGAGGAAGCAAAGGTGGCCAGGTATAACCCGGCTGCCTGCCCCAGTGGGAGCACCACCCCATGGTTGATGACAGCCCAACTGTTAGCTCTGCCCTCTCCTGGAAACCCACTTCTGGAGGCCACCCAGGCTGGATGGGGTCTAGGACAGTGAAATGGTGACGACAGTTCCTCAGCCATCCAGGGAGCCACTGCCCTTGTTTTTGCGGCTCAGGGGGAAGGCGGACTTGCTCTGGGGCTGGGTCATCTTGCTGGCCAGGTAGATGAAGGGCTCCAGGAGGGAGCGTCGGTCCGCCACGGACACCTCCCAGAGTTTCACCTTCTCCGACTTGGCCCAGTGCTGCGCCACATCTGGGTCAACTCGGCGCTGCTCCTGCAGGTCACATTTGTTGCCAAGGACCACAATAGTAACCTGAGGGAGAGGGACAGAGACGAGGCCTGTGAGTGAGTATACTGTGGGCCGTAGGCATGGGCTCAAGGTTGGTTCAACTCCTGGCACTGCCTATTCCCCGAAGCAACATCAAGAACAATCCCCTAGCTAGGGTATCTACAAGCTATGGAGCACCAGTTCAGTATGGTCCAAATCAAAATAAAAATAAAGTTTAGGGGGCCTCGAGGTGGCGCTAGAGGTAAGGTGTCTGCCTTAGAAGCGCTAGCCAAGGAAGGACCGCAGTTTGATCCCCCAGCGTCCCATATGGTCCCCCCAAGCCAGGGGTAATTTCTGAGCGCTTAGCCAGGAGTAACCCCTGAGCATCAAATGGGTGTGGCCCAAAAAACCAAAAAAAAATTTTTTTTTTAAATGAAGTTTAGGGGCTGGAGCAAAAGAAAAACAGGTAGGGTATTTGCCTTGGACGCAGCCAACCCAGGTTCGACCTCTGGCATCCCATATGGTCTTTCAAGCCTGTCAAGAGTGATTTGTGACGCAAAGCCAGTAGCAATTCCTGAATACCACCAGTTTTGTTTTGGCCCCAAAACAAAACAAAACAAAACAAAACAAAACAAAGAAAAAGAATTCTATCCCTCAACTCACTCTCCACCTGCCCATTACTAGGAGCTAGGTATTTTTCTTTTTTCTTTTGTTTTCGGGCACACCTGGCTCTGCACCCTGGAGTCACTTCTGATGGTGCTTAGGGGACCTTATGCGATGCTGGGATGGATTCAAGGTTGGCTATGTATAAACAAATGCCTAACCTGCTGTACTATCATTCTGGACCTTAGCAAGATAGTTGTTGGCTTCCTTCAGTAAGTGGTCCAGAACACTAGTTTAAAGGAACACTTGGGGAAGAGGGGGCAGAGAGTGAATACAGAAAGTAAGGTGCCTACTTTGAATATGGCCAACCTGAATCTGATCCCTGACATTCCATATGGTCTTCCAAGCACAGCCAAAAGTAATTCCTGAGCACAGAGCCAGGAGTCACCCCAGAGTATTGCCTGATGTGGCCCCAAAATAAAAATCAATAAAGGAGTACTTGGGCCCAGGGAACATAACTCAAAGGGCTAGAGCAAGGGTCTTCAAACTACGGCCCGCGGGCCACATATTGTATTTATTCCCATTTTGTTTCTTCACTTCTAAATAAGATATATGCAGTGTTCATAGAAATTTGTTCATAATTTTTGTTTTTACTATAATCTGGTCCTCCAACAGTCTGAAGGACAGTGAACTGGCCCCCTGTTTAAAAAGTTTGAGGACCCCTGGGCTAGAGCATAGGCTTTGTAAGTGGGAGCCCTAGGTTTGATCCTGGGCACTACATGGTCTCCAGAAAACCTACATGGTCTACAGAAAACCTACATGGTCTACAGAAACCCCCCACCCACACTACTAGGAGCTCCACCCAAAAGAAACAAACAGAAAATAAGAAAACACTACTTGGGACCTCCTAAGCTGTCTCAACATGGGATCTCCTGTAGGGGTCAGGCACCCTTGATCCGGGGGGCCCCCATCCTGCACAGATCCCATCCTATATCCTGGAAGTCCATGAGGAATGCACAGGGTAAATTTACCCCCCCAGCCCAGAACTGTGCTTGCCAACCCCCCACCTCCCCAGACCTCTTTCTTGTCCTTGGACTTGTCGATCTCCTTCTTCAGCATCTCCACACGCTGGAAGGACTCCCGGCTGTCTGTGCTGTAGACCAGGACAAAGCCATCCGTGCAAGAGAAGCAGTGTCGGGGCAATTCGGCCCCATCACGGAGTCCCCGTGTGTCATAGAAGCGCACCTGCTCTCGCACCCCCCGGTCAGTCTCGATGGAGCCCACATAGATGTCCTCCTGTGTCTCAATCATCTCAGAACCTGGGAGAAAACCAGAAGAGCATTAGCATGGAGGGAGGGAGGTGGGAAATGCGAGTGACCAGATGGTCCAGCAGACACAAAAAGGAAGGAGTGTAAAGGGTCGCAAGTTCAGATATCAGCAGAATTGAAATGATATGAGGGAAGCTACATAAATCTCTTGCTAACACAAAGCACCAATGGCTGACCTGGAAGTTATACCTCCCTGCCTCCAGCATTGGCTTTCCAGATATGTTCAGTGTGGTTTGGTGGGCAGTTATTAAGCAGAGTTTATTCTCTGGGAATCTGAACACCACTAGAAGCCGCTTTCAGCCCTTGCCTGCTGGAATCCATATGTCCCCCTCCACCATAGCTTCACAACACTCACCCACTACATGGTTCCCATACAGAAGCTGCTCCAAGATTGATGTTTTGCCCACGGAGGCCTGGCCACACACGACCACTTTGCAGCTCTTCCCCATGCTTGGTTTGTGGCCTGGAAAAACAGAAGCAAAGGCGATGAAGGGAAGGAAGTGCACATCAGAACAGAACTGACCTCCCAGAATAGAGCCTGAATGAGTAGCCTCAGATGTCCAGGGACCATTCTAGGTGGGGGAGGTGCTACATCCACTTTTGGGCAGTGAGATGAATGTGAGGCCAGTAACTGGATCTCAGTAGATGTGGCCAGAAAAGGGGAAGAGAGCTGCTGATTTAAAGTCCTCTCTGTTCCTTGGGGCCGGAGAGATAGCCCAGTTTTAGGGCGTTTGCCTTGCAAGCAGCCGACCCAGGACTGGTGTTTCGAATCCAGCATCCATATGGTCCCCAGTGCATGCCAGAAGCGATTTCTGAGCAGAGAGCCAGGAGCAACCCTTGAGTACCGCCGGGTGTAGCCCAAAAACAAAATAAACAAAAAAGTCTTCTGCCCCTGCCTTTAAACCAAGAGATTCCTTTCTGTGCATTGGGGAATCAAGCACCAGCTGCTTCCAGGAGCCCACCGAGGAATAGACAGGAATTCTATTTTGTGCACTTCTGTCTTAAGTTACTTTTCTTTTTTTTTTTTTTTTTTTTTTGTGGTTTTTTGGTCACACCCGGCAGTGCTCAGGGGCCACTCCTGGCTCCATGCTCAGAAATTGCTCCCGGCAGGCACGGGGGACCATATGGGACGCCGGGATTCGAACCGATGACCTTCTGCATGAAAGGCAAACGCCTTATCTCCATGCTATCTCTCCGGCCCCTTAAGTTACTTTTCCTGGGGAAAAGCGAACAAAGAGGGGACTATTCTGCTTTCCTGTACCATTTATTCGGACAATTCTATTGACTCTAAATCACAGCCACGCCCATAGTTCAGATGAAGGACGTGAGCCTAGGAAGGAAGGAAGAAATCTTAGGAGTAAAAAAGCCTTCAGCAAGATCATACTTGCTGCGATTCATCTGGGAGATCATGGCGCCAAGTAAGGCTCAGATCCAAAAACCCCAGAATCAAGAGAGAGGTCCCTGAGTTCGGAAGTTTACAGAAGTCTCAGAAAAGTAGCCCCAGACTACGCCCTCCGCCACGCCCTTCTCCCAACAGTGATGCAAAAAAAAATCCCAAAAGTCTGCAGCGGGCATTTGGAGAAGAAAACGCCTCCTGCAGAGCTCCCTCCCGCGCTTCCACCAAGGAGCATCCTGCCGGGAGCCCAGCGATGACAGAATGTGACAGCCCAAGTGACAGCCATGGGGATCTCCACTGATTTCCCCACCAGGGAATCCGAGGCGGGGGAGACCCGCCCCCCAGACGCGGTGGGCCGATCGCAGCTCCCCAGCTCCGTACCTCCCCGAGGGGGTTCCCGCAGCACCCCAGCCGGGCCCCTGGAGGTGCGGCGGGACCCCTGCAAAAGTAACACGGCCACAAGCACTCGGGTGTCCCTCCTGGGTCGCTGCCGGTTCGACCCGGCCCCGTCCCGGCCACTTCCGCCCAGCGAGATGATTTCCGGCGGCCTAGAGCGGGCGCCGGTCTCACAGCGCCTCCCAGAGGCCAGCGGAAAAATGGACGGGTTGCACTCTAAAGCCAGAGGGCTGGCTGTGGATGGGGAGTGGGTGGGTGTATTTAGGGATCACCTGGACCAGGGTGTTCTGGTGTTTCTGATGTCCAAAGTTTCTTCGTCGAAAGACTGTCATGGGAACACTTCGTTGGTTCATTCGATGTCTTCTGAACCACCTACGCTGTCCTTGCTTACTGAACCGCACCAGAGGTGATCTCAACTCAGAGCTGGCTTTGCCCCCCACCCCCCCAAAAAAAAAACATGAAATAAAATAAAAAATAAAACCTTTGGTGATAAGCTAAGGAAATCAGGAAAGAAACTCAGCCTAACATCTCTTGTTGAGGGGTGGGGGAAAATAATTCAAATATGATCCATCCGTCTCCAAACGTTGGAGACTTGTGAAACTTGGAAACTCAAATTCAGAGAGGTCTGGGTAATCACAACAGCTGGAACCATCCAATAAAAGCTGTGGGAAAAGGTAAATAGGGCTAAGTGCAGAACTGGTCAGGAAGCTGGGTCAATGCAGGTAGGCCTCTAAACATTCGATTGTAGATAAGCCATTGTTTGGCAAGGCAAGCTGGCCAGCCTGTTCCCTCAGGCCCAGCACTAGGAGAGAACTACAGAATTATAATCTAGAGAACTGATCGTTCTCTGTTCTCTCCTCCTATGGGCTCAGCCCTTCTCTCCGAGCTCATCCATCTATCTGCAGTTGGGTGTGGTTTCAGTGGGCCGTAGACCACTGCGTACATATATCAGTGCTTCTCAAATAGGTCAAATAGTGGGGCGCAGCCCCCCAAGGGGAGAGCGAGGCTCCATATAGGGGGGCGCGTTTGACCTCGGCAAACACTGTCATAACAAGCTAAGCCCCGTGTTGATGTCTCTGTATGTCTCTGGAGCTGAGAGTTGCTGCGTCCTGCTTCAAACCCCGTTTCCAAAGCTATACATTGCAAGACGTGCTCATTGGAGCCATTAATCCAGACATCACCTCTGATTCAAAAATCAGCTCAAATTATGTTATATATTTTTGTTTTACAGGTTAAAGTGTTTTTTTAAATATACTATTTACAGTGGCGCGAGGGGGGCGCGAAAAATGTTTTCTACTTCCTAGGGGGGCATACAGAAAATAACTGAGAAGCACTGCCATATACTGAGATACTAGGGCCAATCCTAAAACGCCCTCCTCCCTTTTCAGTTCTGTGGCCTTGACCTATAACCTCCAACTCCAATTTAACCCTCAGAGAACCCCAAGTGTCACAGAAATTATTGGTTTGAAGCAGATGCTATAAAAAAAATGATGATGATGTGGTGCCCCGGCCCTCGATGCGTTTCCAATCCAGACAGCATTCCGCAAAGCCAGTGTGCTACCCAGGACTTTTTATAGGAGTGGCAGGAGACCTTGGGGACACTGGTGCTGGGAGGCGGGGTGTAAACCTCACCCCAAGAGCTGCCTTATAAACTCTTGGGCAGGGTCTGGGGCACCAGGCCATCCACCTTAGGCTTCATGCTGAGATGGCATGAAAACTCCCAGACAGACGGCTGACATGAAAAGCAAGCCTCATCAAAGAACCAGCGTCATGAGGGTGATGAACCAGTTGCATGCTTGGAAGATCCAGGAGGGATGAAAGGCGGCGGGGTGAAGACGCCCTGCGTTCCCCTGGCTTGGTTGGGCAGGGCTCCCAGGGGCCTGATGAAAGCTGGGGGGGACCAGGCTCAGAGTGTTTCTTCCTGCCTTTCCCAGGCGTCAGCTGTAAGCACACAGCGAGGTTGGTTGGCACCAGAGCAGCAATCAGCTGGGACATCTTGCCCTCTGCACTTGCACCAGCCCGGGCCCAACCACCACTTAGCAACTAGCAGCTCCGGCGCCGGAAGAAAGATTGGCAGTTGCTATGGCAACGAGGCTCTGGGCCTACTGAAACGAACTCAAGGCCTAGAGAGGCCAACACACCCCTCCGAGACCATCCCTTCCACTTCCGACCCTCGGGGAAAGTGGCGCCCCCTACGTCGAGGAACCGTGCCTGGGTTCCCGCCCCGGCACGGAGACCACCTTGGAGGACCACCAGCTCCGGGGACGGGAGGCCGCTCTGGCCCCAGGCGGACCCACTCCTCGCTGGTAGACGGGTTCCAAGGAGCCACTCTGGGCGCAGCGCCGCCGAGCCGCTCGATGCTCCGGCCGCCGGAAGTGCTCTGCCCCGCCGGCCTCCCACCCGGCTCTCTGGTCCCGGCGGTAAGATGGCGGCGGCCGCGGAGTGCGATGTGGTAATGGCGGCGGCCGAGTCGGAGCTGCTGGACGCCGATGGGGCCAAGAGGTATGCACCCCGGTGCAGGGCTAGTAGAAACTGGAGGGGGGGCTTGCTCCAGCTCGGGAGAGCTCCGGGAAAGCCGAGCTTGCAGCCTGCCAGGAGGATGCAGCAGCCCCCCTCCCCCACACCCGGCTGCCCCGCCCCGCGACCCCCACTTTCACCCCGTCCGGATGGGGCCCCTGCCCGGGGGGGCGCCCTCCGGGGTCGGCCCTTCCCTCCCGCTTCCGCCCGCCGGGCTGGCGGAGATGGCCCGCTGTAGGCCCGGAGGGGAAGGTCGTCCAGATCGTTGGGGCCTAGACACTCAGGGATTGGGGGGTCTGTTGAGTATTGGGGTGCGTTGGCTGCGACGATGATGATAATGATCATGATAACGACCTTCCTCCCCTCTGGCTCTGGACCCCCTCGACTCATTCACACACACACCCCTGTCTGTGCTGATCAGTTCTGGGGCAACCTTCTGCAACTTCCAAACCCTCGCTCCCTGCACCCCTTCTTCCCTCGGAAATGACATGTCACTCCAGGACCCTCCAGGATCATTGCACCCCTTCTTCCCTCGGGAATGACACCCTCCAGGGTCAAGGCCCCGGGGTGACTGCGACTGGAGATTCGTGACCTGGTGGGGCTCTCCCCGATTCTTGAAGTCGTTTAGGGGGGTTTACTTAAGGGGATCTTTGCTCACTCTGACTCACCACGTCGCACCCTCTCTCCTTCCTGCACCCCTTCCCTCGGAAATTACATCTTACTCCAGGACTCTCCAGGATCTAGGCCGTGGGGTGACTGTGATTGGAGATCCGTGACCCGGTGGGGCTCTCCCTGATTCGTGAAGTCGTTTAGTTTAGGGGGATCGGAGGTTTGCTTAGGGGGAATTTTGCCCAGTCTGACTCACCATGTCGCACCCCCCCTTTCCTTCTTGCACCCCATTCTCCCAGTATAAGGGTTCGTTCAGGTCCCTCCAGTCTCGGAAGGGGCAGCTCGCTATGTGTCGTTGGGCTAGGTCTCCCGGGACCTTAGCTGGGGCCGCTTTTTCAGAAACACTCTGGATTCCGGTCTCACATTGGTGGGGGTGGCACCCTGGGTGCTGCGTCCTCTATATCCTTATACTAACCCCCAAACAGTGAACAGAAAGAGGTTTGGACGTCGGGAACCTCCACATGGTGGTTTCTGTTTTGTTGGGGGTGCCTGCAGTTGCCCCATCTGGCGCTCACCCGGCAAGCTTGGCTGGGGGAAAAGCAGAGGTGGGGTGTCTCGCTTGAGGCCCAAAATCAGAACGGCTGAGATTACCGGGAGGCCTGCTCTATGGTTACCCCGCTGGGGGCATCTGTGTGTGAGACTGCCCCCAGTTCCCCAGCTTTCCCCCACCCCTGCTGGGGGCCCAGAGGGTCCACCAGGGAGAGCCAGGCCAGAGGGTTGGAGAAGACAGCATCCGGTTTAGCTTGCTCTGCTTTGCAGTTTTCCTACTTCTGCGAAGGTCTGGAGAACAAAGCATCTTCCGCATCATTAGGATTTTACAAATGGGGTGTCTGGAGGCCCTTTGCATCTTTTGGGTGGCCTTACCTCGCCTACTTGACCCATTGCATTCTGCTGCCTGTCTGGTTGGTCAGGTATTGGCCAGAGGACCTCATGAAACTGGAAGGTTGCCCAAGTGGTAGAAGGTCCTAGATTTGATCCCTGGCCACCGCCACCACTATGCTGTCCACCCAGCTTGCCTGGCGTAAACCCCACAGCAGTTGAAACAGTTGTGCAAATCAGAAGAAAAAGTACAAATCATGAGGCGCTATTTCTCCCAACATGCGGTTAATTGTGAAGATTTATTTCACTTGGGTGTAGAAAGACTGCGGGGGGGGGGGGGGTGTCTTTGTAATGTAAAATGGGAACTGGGCTGATAACTTCTGGAAACATCCTCCTCAAGCATAAATCTCTGATCCAGGAGTTGCCCCTATTTAGGTTTTTTAGGTTTTGCTTCAAAGACTACCTAAAAGGAAATATTTTTTCCTTTCAAAAAAATCATTTTGCGGGCCGGAGAGATAGCATGGAGATAAGGCCTTTGCCTTTTATGCAGAAGAACGGTGGTTCAAATCCCGGCATCCCATATGGTTCCCTGTGCCTGCCAGGGGCGATTTCTGAGCATAGAGCCAGGAGTAACCCCTGAGCACTGCCAGGTGTGACCCAAAAACAAAACAAACAAAAAAAATTATTTTGCATAATCCAGAGACCAGAGATGCAGCTCAGGTAGTGGCCAAGCAGACACCTTGAGTTCTGACACGGTATAGCCCCCTGAGCTATGTCTGGTGTGGCCTTCACAGTAATTTTAAATAAAAACAAAGAAAAGTCTAGCTAAAGTGTATATTCTGTCGTAAAATTAGGGTACACGAACATGATATATTAAGAAATACAAAGTAGTGACCAAAGCGGTGGTGAAAGCAGTAAGGGATCTGCCTTGCCCGAGGTAGCCTTGGACCAGGGGTCCTCAAACTTTTTAAACAGGGGGCCAGTTCACTGTCCTTCAGACTGTTGGAGGGCCAGATTATAGTAAAAACAAAAATTATGAACAAATTTCTATGCACACTGCATATATCTTATTTAGAAGTGAAGAAACAAAATGGGAATAAATACAATATGTGGCCCGCTGGCCGGAGTTTGAAGACCCCTGCACGGACTGGTTTCAACCCCCGTGTCCCATATCCGCCAAGCTGGTCACACCCATTAGCCCTTAGGGGTTACTCCTGGCTCTATGCTCAGAAATCGCTCCTGGCAGGGTCAGGGGACCATATGGAATGCTGGGATTCGAACCACTATCCTTCTGCACGCAAGGCAAACACTACCTCCATGCTATCTCTCTGGCCCCAGTAGGTGAGGTCTTAACTGGCCACAAAACCAGCCTATTAATTAGGCTATTTAAATAAGCGTAGCTCTGGGCAGGGTCAAAGTGGGTGCTTACCTTCCTGTGATTGACCCAGGTTCAATCCCTAGCATCTCACATGTTGTCAAGCAACCCCAGGAGTAAGCATGTGTGGCCTCCCAAAATTAAAAAAAATAAAAATAAAATAATGAGGTAACAGGGACCTGGAGATGGCTCACAGACCTGTAATGCATCCCACCCTGGCATTACATTGTTTCCTGAGTACCCCTGGGAGCTGTCTGAATCCACTCCTCTTTTCTTTTTTCACACCTGGTGGAACCATATGGTATGCTGGCAATCAGATCTCATCAACCAGGTGCAAGGCAAACTTCTAGTTATACTATTACTCGGACAACTAAAATGTAGTCTTACCTGCTTCTAAGAAAAAAAAATTATAAATAAATTTAAATAAACTTGTGGTCCTGCTCCTCCCTTCCTATTTTACATATTTATAGAAACCCCTTTCAGACATTGTAAAACAGATATGTTATCACTTATAATGGGAACTAATTAAAAACTGTTTTGACTCTGTTATCAAAGACAGCCAGAGGTGGGCCAGAGAGTTGGTCCTGGATTAAGGCACTCACCTTTTCTCCCTCTGACCTTCGTTTGAATCCTATACTTGGTGTATGATTCTCCAGCACTGCCACTGGTTACTGCTGAGTACAGAACCTGGAACAACCCTGAGCAGTACAGAAACAAAAAAGATAGTTTAGGAGGATAAGTATCTGTAAGAAATGCCTTGAAGTTCTTTGTTTGTTGGGGTTTTGATGTTTTTTGTTTTTTGTTTTGAGCCATACCCAGTGATGCTGAAGAAGTTATTCCTAGCTCTATTCTCAGGAATCACTTTTGTTTGTTTGTTTGTTTGTTTGTTTTTGGGCCACACGGGGTGACGCTCGGGTTTACTTCTGACCATACCCTCAAAAGTCGCTCCTGGCTTGGGGGACCATATGGGATGCTGGGGGATCAAACTGTGTTCCGTCTTAGGTTAGTGCGTGCAGGGCAGACACACCACCACTCGGGCCTCTCAGGCATCACTCCTGGTAAGATTTGGAGGACCATTTGGGATCCTGGGGTGAACTGCTTCTTGCTATACAAGTGACTTGTCCACTGCTCTTACTGTTCCAGCCCTATGTACGGTTTTCTTTTTTTCTTTCTTTTTTTTTTTTTGTTTGTTTTTGTTTTTGTTTTTGGGTCACACCCAGTAGCGCTTAGGGGTTACTCCTGGCTCTACACTCAGAAATTGCTCCTGGCAGGCTGGGGGACCATATGGGGGATGCTGGGATTTGAACCACCGTCCTTCTATATGCAAGGCAAATGCCTTACCTCCGTGCCGTCTCTGGCCCATCATGTGTGATTTTTTTTTTTTTTTTTTTTTTGGTTTTTGGGTCACACCCGGCGATGCTCAGGGTTACTCCTGGCTGTCTGCTCAGAAATAGCTCCTGGGAGGCACGGGGGACCATATGGGACACCGGGATTCGAACCAACCACCTGTGGTCCTGAGTCGGCTGCTTGCAAGGCAAACGCTGCTGTGCTATCTCTCCGGGCCCTCATGTGTGATTTTCTGATGCTGAAAATGGTGTGGGATTTAGAGGTTAGAATGATTATTTTACACTTTTTCTGTAACCCAGAACCCTCCTGTGTAGCCAAAACAGAGGGCAAGGGATAGACTTTCTTACGAATGCTTCTTCCTGTCTGACTTGGTTAGTCATTTGTCCAAGTTTGTCTTTTGTTACAGTGTCTGTCAGTTCACTTAGGGACAGGGGAGCTGATGGATCTCTTGGGCAGTTTTTGTGAAGTCCAGTAGATAAAGGTGTCTTCCTTTCCTGATTCCAGGGTCAAAGGTATCTGGTATTTTGCTGCAGTTTGCAGAGTTGTCACAGTCACATAGGGTTGAATGGGGGCACTTTCGGGACACTGGTTGCAACATTTTCAGTGACTGTTTATATCCTCAGACTCCTGTTTCTGTTGAGAAAGGAAATGGAAAGTCACATGTCCTACAATTTTTTTTTCTTTTTTTAATTTATTAATTGATTGGCTTTTGGGCCACACCCAGCAATGCTCAGGGATTACTCCTGACTGTGCTCAGAAATCACTCCTGGCGAGCTTGGGGGACAACATGGGATGCCAGGAATCGAACTGGGTCTGTCTCAGGTCGGCCACATGCAAGGCAAATGCCCTACCACTGTGCTATCTCTCTAGTCCCTATTGTACAAAATTCTGAAAATTAGCCACATAGTAGCTGAGAGGGAAACTAAAAATGTCTTAGTTGATATTCCAAAATAGATTAAAAGTTCTGTACATGAAGATCATTTCCCTTTGTTCACCAGAACAGATTAAAAGCTGCTTAAGAGCCAAGGGTTTTATTTTAGAGGTTTTTCATTTCATTTAGTATAAGCCTTGTATTTCTGAGTGGTCTTTTTTTCTTCTTCTTTTTTTTTTTTTTGATTGGTTTTGTTTTGATTTGGGGTTTGTTAAGTAATTACTTCCTAGCTCTGCACTCGGGGATCACTCCTGGCCTGGCTTTGGAGAACTTATAGCATGCCAGGAATCAAGTCCAGTTCAGCTGCATTCAAGGCATGCATCCTTATTGTTCTAGCTCCTTGGTTCTTTTTTTGGAGGTGGGGGTTGGGACATACCTGGCTTACTCTTTGACACTATGCTCAGGGATCACTCCTGGAGGTGCTCTGAGGAGTATATGGTACTAAGGGTGGACCCAAGTTGGCTGCACACAAGGCAAACTTTTCACCCTGAGTGCTCTGGCCCCAAGGCCTTCTGTTTTCCAGGAAGCTGCTGGCAATTTTACCTAGTATATGAATACCTATTTGAGTGAAGGCTCTGGTCACATTTCCTGGAGGGGGTAGACCTTGGCCTTAGTCTCTATAACTAGTGTTTATTGTGCTAAAATGGAAGGATTTCAAGTTTCTCAGTAGAAGAAAATTCTGCTCCATATGTACTGCCTGTTGTGATTGGTTGGTGAGGTCTAAAAGAACCCGTGTAAGCTGCATGTTTAGGACCCTGGGGACCTTACCTGAGTCCTTGAGCTCTGTTTTCCAGATGGACAGAAACAGCATAGAGCAGGAGCAATAGTAAAGAAGGTCTACGTTTAGCTTACCCAATGGTCAACCCAGGGTAGATCCCTGGCACAAAAAAACAAACCATATAGTTTGATCCTTTGTACCTAGATGTTATAAACCCTCTGTAAATTAAATTTGTCTTTTATTTCTTCAGTTGGTTTTTGGGCCACACCCAGCAGTGCTCAGGGCTTACTATGGCTCTGTACTCCTGGGTTACTCCTGGAGGGATTGAAGGACCATACAGGTGCTGGGGATCACACCTGAGTCTGTAATGTGCAAGACAAGCACCTTACCTACTATCAGGCTCACCCCTACTTTTTTTTGTTTTGTTTTGTTTTGGGGCCACCCCCCTAGGTACTCAGGTACTCATAGCAGATTCAGGTGACCATCTGGGATGCCTGGGATCGAACCCAGGTCAGCCACATGCAGAATAAACGACCTACCCACTGTGTTACCACTGTGCTCCAGGCCTGCCCCCCCCTTTATTTTACCTTTTTTGGGGAGTGGAAGCTACACCCGGTGATACTCAGGGTTTACTCCTAGCTATGTGCTCAGAAATCACTCCTGGCTTGGGGGACCTATGGGATGCTGGGGGATTCATCCTAGGCTAATGCGTGCAAGGCAAAATGCCGTACTGCTTGCGCAGCACTCAGGCGTTACTCCTGGCTCTGTGCTCAGATAGCACTCCTGGCAGGCTCGGAGGACCATATGGGATGCTGGGATTTGAACCACTGACCTTCTGCACGAAAGGCAAACACCTTACCTGCATACATGCTATCTTAACTCCATGCTATCTCTCCGGCCCCACCTTTTATTTATTTTTATTTATTTATTTATTTATTTGGTTTTTGGGTCACACCCGGCAGCGCTCAGGGGATACTCCTGGCTCTATGCTCAGAAATCGCTCCTGGCAGGCTCGGGGGGCCATATGGGAATGCCGGGATTCAAACCACTGTCCTTCTGCATGAAAGGCAAACTTTTTGCCTTACCTCCATACTATCTCTCTGGCCCCTACCTTTTCTTTTCTTTTCTTTTCTTTTTTTTTTTTTTTTTTTTTTTGGTTTTTGGGCCCCACCCAGCAGTGGTCAGGGGTTACGTTACTCCTGGCTATCTGCTCAGAAATAGCTCCTGGCAGGCACAGGGGGACCATATGGGACGCTGGGATTCGAACCAACCACCTTAGGTCCTAGATCGGCTGCTTGCAAGGCAAACACCGCTGTGCTATCTCTTCGGCCCCTACCTTTTATTTTTTAACATGTTTACAAGCACTTAGATTTTGAACTTACCCTAGCTCTAGTTTGTTTTCCTTTGTCTATAGTCTACCATAACTTCTTAGAGCTTTTGGGGAGGGTATTTCTCTTAACTCTGTTCAGTGGTGCTCTAGGGATTAGGAGATTGAAGGGAAAGCTCTTGTATGCAGAGCATACACTCAACCTGTGGACCATCCTCTTTTCCTTTTTGGAACAGTTGGAAGTTGATGACCTTACTTACAGTTGGAAGTTGATGACCTTACTTAGGTCCCTTAATCTTTCTCTTGAAGTTCCTTGGAAGTAGCCTGCAAAGTACAAGAGAATTTATCTTTGAACTCAAAGAAGTGAGAAAGAACTGTTCTCAACTCAACTATCATTTTTATATACTTTTAGTAAAAGGTCAAAGACATGAGACTAAGGCAAATTGGTCATGGTTAAAGGAAGAGAAAAAAACTAGGAATAAGAATCCAGAATTTCAGTCAGTTAGCTAAAACTTGGCTAAATCATGACAAAATTGTTACTCATAATTGAAGCAAAGATAGAGTCTGTCTCTTCCTTCTTTAACTTGGACCTACCTTTGGCCAGGGTCAAAGTTGTCTTTTAATAATTTGTTGGACCAAGTGAGTGACAGTTACTGTAGTATCTAGGGTATTCCTAACAGCCAGAACTCTGATTGGCTTAAAGCCCAGCCTTATGTACATTCCAGCCAATCGCTGAGTAGTTTAGTCATTGAAGCTGGTGTTTTGATTTTTTTTAAAAACTGAGTACTGGGCTCTTGCCTTTGCTTTCTTTTTCTAGGACTTTAGAAGATTGGAGGACAATGGTCAGCGGCTGCCTAGGCACCTTGTCTGATGCAAAATCCCTCTGAGAGTCCATTTCTCTCTTACTCCACTAATGTTTGGTTCCTTTTCTCCAGTGCTGAGTGATGTGGAAGTTGCTTAGAGGTCGTTCCAGGTATTCTTTTAAACTGTCTGAATTGGGGCTGGAGCGATAGTACTGATAGCACTGGGGGTAGTGTACTTGCCTTGCATGCAGCCGACTCAGGTTCAATCCCTGGCGCCCATGTGGTGCTCTGAGCACTGCGAGGGTATTTCCCAAAACGCCATAATAACCCCCCCCCCCAAAAAAAAAAAACAATTATCCAAATTTCAGTGTAAGAGCAGGTAGAGTACAATTCATTTATTGGGTTGTATTAACAGGTTTTTTTTTATGCTCCAACCAGCTCAAAGCATCATCTGTGTTATCCAACCATTGGTTGAGGCTTTTGATAGTGGTAAAATCAGGAGGAATATTTCATTTTTAAATCCTGATCCTAAGACCCAAGGTTCTATTGATGTGTGACTAGAGATTTGTACAGGGAAATCTAGGTATCAAGTGAGCAGAGTAGTTTCTTTTGTGGTGGTTTTGGTTTGGGGGGGGTTGTTTGTTTGTTTGTTTGTTTGTTTTGGGGGGCGGTTTGGATTTTTTTGGGGCCACATCGGGTGACGGGTTACTCCTGGCTATGCACTCAGAAATCGCTCCTGGCTTGGGGGACCTTATAAGATGCCAGGGATCAAACTGCGGTCCATTCTCAGTCAGCCACTTGCAAAGCAAACACCCTACCATCGCTCTGGCCCCTTTATTTTTATTTTTTATAAAATAAATATGGAACGCTTCATGAATTTGCATGTCATTCTTGCACAGGGGCCATGCTAATCTTCTCTGCATTGTTCCAATTTTAGTATTTAGTATATGTGCCGAAAAGAGCACATAAGCAGAGTGTTAACCATCTCATATGACTAACAGGCTTTTGGTGGAGGGTGTGGAGGCCAGCAGGGTCCTCTTAATCTCCTTTGTGTCCTGAGAGTTTTTTCTGGGGTAGTTTGCTCTGGGATCATCCATCACCTGTTGAATTAAGCCACCAAAAGAATTTTGGCAGCAAAATACCAGCTAACAATCTAGTCTCCTCACTCTATTTCCCCCCACCCCCAAAAAAGAGCATTCTTTTTCTTAGAGTTCCTCGATTCTACTTTTTGTATTATTTGGAAGTGGGAGAGGCCACACGGCAGTATTCAAGGTTTCTGGCTCTGGGCTCAGTGATCATTCTTGGTGGTACTTGAGGGATCATATGGGATGCAGGAGATCAAACCTCTACTTTTTTATGGTGTCTTCATGAGGGTGGCGGGAGGACATGACAGAGAATGGAGAAGCATGGTATGGAAAATGGTAGCTTTTGGAGTGGGGGTAATGGTGGAAAGCAGTGACTCATATTCTCCAAGTGGTTTTAGGGAAGCTTAATTCTCAGAAACAGCTCTATGCTTGGGTCTCTTCTCTCCAGAAGTAAAGTGTACACGGTCCATATTCTATCCCTGGCATCCCATATGGTCCCCTCAGTCCTGAGTACAGAGCCAGGAGTAACCCTGAGCATAGTCAGGTGTGTCCCAAAAGCATAAATTGTGTGTGTGTGTGTGTGTGTTGTGGGCCATTTTTGGTAGTGCTCAGGTGTGTGTGTGTATGTATGTGTGTGTGTGTGTGTGTGTGTGTGTGTGTGTGTGTGTGTGTGTGTGTGTGTGTGTGTACCCTGTGTTTTGGAGGATAGTTTCCAGGTCAGCCACATGCAAAGTAAATGCCCTGTCCTCTCTACTCCCCAGCCCCCTAATTAAAAGGTTTGGGGTTGTTTTTTGTTTGTTTTGGCTATTCTCAGTGGTACAAAGGGCTCTGTGCTTGACTATGCTTAGGGATCACTCCTAGCAAGCTGAGGGGATCATCTGAGGGGTTTCAGATTGAACCTTGGCTGGCTGCATGCAAAACAAGTGCCCTCCTATCCACTATACTATCTCTAGCCGCCCTAGCATAAGTTTTTCACCCCAAGTTGGACAGTCTTCTGCTTGTTCCCTCGTGTTGACTGGTGGTTTTTCCCCACTGAATGAAACTTCACCACCTCCCTAGTGCTGTCTTTCCCAGCTCGAGCGGTAGAGAGTGCTGCTGCCTTATGTAGGCTTCTCTCTGACTCTATCTGGGACTCTTGGTCCCTTCTGGCTCTGTCTCTGTTGAGGCTTCTCCCTAACATCCAGAAAGAACAATCTAATCTGGCTTGTCTGTGGGTTTTCTTCATCTTCATCTTTTTCCCTCTTTTGGAGGGAGGATGAGTGTTTCCATTATGCTTCAGAGTGAGTAATTGGGGAATCTGTAGGAAATTAGCTACAGGATGCTGGGGAACACCTTTTATCAAGTGTTCTCTGGACTACTATGAAACCTATAGATGCACCCAGTACTCAGTCACTGGCATTTAGCAAACAATCTGGAACATAAAGGATTTCACTTCTCTGGTCTATGCAGATCTTAAATTGTGTCCCTAGAATAAGTTCAAAGATGAATAAGAAACACTATTTGGTCTTTGGTTTGAAAAAAATAAAAGGAAGAAAAAGAACAAAGCAAGGTCCCTAGGCCTTCTTTACTTTATTCTCTTGTGAAGGTCAGAAAAAGTACAAGATGAAATGGGCCCTGTGACATGCCTTTGGGGACAAGAAGTCTTGGACTGTGGGGAGGAGGAAGGAATTTCTACTCAGACTGGCTAAGATCCCATGGATTCTGAAGGGCGGAGGATTTTCTAAATCAACAGGACAACTAGTAAATTTGGCAGAATAACAAAAGTGGGTGCCACAATCGTGGTATTTTGGACATAGTAAATACTGTAGCAACACATAAAGAATATATGACTTTGGTAGTGTAAAATATTAAATTAGCTCAGAGTAAAAACAAGAAATAACTTTTTCCTTAAAAGATTCTTCTTGCCGATCAGATAAGCCTTCAAAATCAAAGACCCCTGAACTCTGCTTTCTGACAAAAGAAATCATTTTGTTCTGCATTGTAATTTTAGCAAAAGTAGATTTCTTTTCTTCTATTTCAGAAGTAGCAGATTAAACAAAGAAATAGTATGAGAGAGCAAAGCAATAGTACAGCGGGTAGAGGGCACTTCCCTGCACTTGATCCCCTCCACCCCAAATGGTCCCCTGAGCACTGCTGGGTGAGACCCAAAAACAAATAAGAAAATGCTGGGGCAGGGGCCGGGCGGTGGCGCTCGAGGTAAGGTGCCTGCCTGCCTTACCTGCGCTAGCCTAGGAGACGGACCGCGGTTCGATCCCCCGGCGTCCCATATGGTCCCCCAAGCCAGGAGCGACTTCTGAGCGCATAGCCAGGAGTAACCCCTGAGCGTCACCGGGTGTGGCCCAAAAACCAAAAAAAAAAAAGAAAATGCTGGGGCAGAGCAAACTAGCACAGTGAGTAGTGAGTAGAGTATTTTGACCCGGGTTTGATCTCCACCATCCCAAATGGTCCCCCATGCGCCATCAAGAATGACCCCTAAGTGCAGAGCCAGCAGTAACCCCTGAGCACCTGCCAGATGTGACCCAAAAACAAAAAAAGAAAAGAAAATGCAGAGGAGGGAAAAAGGACTTTATTCTAGCTGCTACTTCTAAGTTATAATAATTATTAAATTATCGTTAATGTCAGAAGAACTGAACTTTATTTAATCCATATTATTCTAGGCGAGAATAAAAATAACAAAATAAGTTAAAAATAATTAAAAGCTATATGGCATGTGTTTTGTAAGAAAAATTTAAATCTGGGCCCGGAGAGATAGCACAGCGGCGTTTGCCTTGCAAGCAGCCGATCCAGGACCAAAAGGTGGTTGGTTCGAATCCCGGTGTCCCATATGGTCCCCCGTGCCTGCCAGGAGCTATTTCTGAGCAGACAGCCAGGAGTAACCCCTGAGCAATGCCGTGTGACCCAAAAACCAAAAAAAAAAAAAAAAACACACACAAAAAAAACTGTCATCTAATGAATTCTGCCTTGGTGAAGACTGACTGAAATTTCTGAATGCTTTTTTTTTTTTTTTTTTTTTTTTTTTTTTTTTTTTTTTGGTTTTTGGGTCACACCCACCAGCGCTCAGGGGTTACTCCTGGCTCTATGCTCAGAAATCGCCCCTGCCAGGCTCGGGGGACCACATGGGATGCCGGGGTTCAAACCGCCGTCCTTGTCCTTCTTCATGCAAGGCAAATGCGTTACCTCCATGCTATCTCTCCAGCCCCTCTGTATGCCTTTTAATTGTTAAAAGAGAGTTGAGCCTAAGGCAAAAATCCTACTGAAGAGTTCAAATTAGAAGAAGTATTTTGAGTAAGTGGTTTTTTTTTAAATAGGGCATCTAATTTGTGGCACTTTGCAGTGTCAACTGTGGTGTCTTAATATTCTTTTAATTTAGTTGAGTTGTAAATGTGCAAAGTTGGCTGGTGATCTTAGTCTAAATTATTGGATATGATGCTGAGCCCTGCTAAGATCTGTGTAATATCAAATAATTCCCTTGGCAGTGTTAGAGTAATTAGCATCTGTCATGAATGGTGCTAAAACTTGGAGAGACTAAAACTGCATGATAAATGTGCAGGCTTTTTGGGGGTGGGGGACCAGGGGTGCATGGCAGTGCTGGGGCTTACTCCTGGCTCTGCACTCAGGAATGCCTCCTGGCATGGCTTGGGGATGCCTGGGATCGAACCTGGGTTGGGCACATTACAGGGCAAGTGCCCTACCTGTTGTACTACATATAGGTCCAGCACAGACACAAAGGTTTTTTTCTTTTATTTGCTTGTTTTGTTTTTTTGTTTTTATTTTTTAAGTTTAGTCACCCTAGAATTACACAGTTACTCATGATTGGATTTCAGGTATACAATACTTCAAAGCCAATTCCTATACCAGTGTCCCTCCACAGGTACCCCTTACTTGCCTCCCACCCACCAGTCTGCTGCTTCCAGAAATACTTTTTTTTTGGGGGGGAGGGTTGGGCTACACCTGATGGCATTCAGGGGTTACTCCTGACTCTGTACTCAGAAATTACTGAGTACAGTACTCAGTAATTATATGTATGTATATGTATATATTAATATAAATTTTAATAAGGTTTTGCAGTGTGGTGTACAATACTGTTGCTAATAGGGTTCACACATAACACTTTACCACCTTTCGGCACCACCTCCTTCTCCCGGTTGAATGCTTCCCTCCACCATAGATGTTACCCACTCATTGGCATGTTTCCGGCTGAATCCTAGCTCTCATATTCTTTGTTTCCATTGCCTTTGGTATTCATTATTCCAATCATTAGATTTCTTTATTTTCTGCATATGAGATACATCATTCTGTGTTGTCTCTCTCTCTCTCTCTCTCCCTCTCACTAATCTCACTCGGCCATATGCTCTCCAAGTCCCTTCATGTAATAGCAAATCACCATGTAAGGGAGCAGGTTTCTAGAGCAGCAGGGGAATTTTTTTGCTTTTTGTTTTGTTTTTGTTTTGGGTCATCCCCAGTGGTACTTACTCCTGGCTTTGCTCTCAAGGATCACTCCTGGCAGAGCTCAAGAGATCATCTGGGGTTTCAGAATCTAACCCAAGTCAGTCACGTGCAAGTCAAATTCCTACCCACTGTAATGTCTCTACCCCTTGAAAATGGCAGGGGTTTTGTTATATTTGTGCTGTACCTGTCTCAAGGCTTACTCCTGGGTGACTCAGGAATCGCTCCTGACAGTGATAGGGGGACCAGTTGAGATTCTGGGGATCATACCTTGGTTTGGTCTTCTACAAGGCAAGGGCCCATCCTATCCACTCTACAGTCTCACCTCCGACCTGGATATTTAGCATAGTGCTTATGGTCTCCTCCTCACTGTAAGCTCCGGAATTACTCCTCACAGGCTTGGGGACAGTAAGAATGCCGGGGATCAAACCCAGGTTGGTCACGTACAAGGTAAGTGCCTGTACTATTGCTCTGACCCCTTGAGTGAACCTCTTAACCCTAAATCTTCTCTGTACTAAAGTATTTCAGTTGCTACATATTTCAGACTTTTTGGTTACCAAGTGAATTGGCCCTGGCAGTGAATAATGAACGTCTTGCTTCCAGTGTGAAGCAGCTTCTTTTCCAGTCCCAGGCCTTTGGCGTCTCATCTTTCATCTTTGCTAAGAAGGGCCCCTCAAGACTCAGACTTGAATGGATTTGGCCCTGGAATTGTTCTACAGCCTTGTTCAGTGCTGGTTGCTGCCATGCTAGATTCCAAAGATCTTTGCTTTTCTTACCACTGAGTGTCTTGCAGGGCTAGGCTCATTGTTTAAAGCTTGTCTTGGGTAGTGGAGGGCTGAAGAGATAGCTGATAAGGTGCTTGCCTTGCAGGTGGCAGACCTAGGCCTGAGTCCCCGGAGCACTGCCAGGAGTGATTCCGAAGCATCATTGAGTGTGGTCCCCACCCCCATTTTTACTATTCTTTTTTTTTTTTTTTTTTTTTTTTTTTTTGGTCATGTAGGCCCAGAGCAATAGTAGAGCGAGTATGACACTTGATTGCCTGTGACTGACCTAGATTTAGATTTGATCCTTGGCACCATACGGTCCTCCAAGCTCACCTTTAGTGCTGTCAGGTGTGGCCCAAAACCAAAAAATAAAGTAGATTTAAAAAAAAAAAAAAAAAAAAAAAAGCTTGTATTTGGTGGGAAGTTCAGAAATGAAGGAGGGACTCTACTTTGAGTATTGGTCCTGGAAGGGGGGAAAAAAAAAAAAAAATATATATATATATATATAGCATTCGGGCTAAAAAAGCACTAAGTGCCCATTGTTTGGGCAGCTGTAAATCAACTATGTTTCTATGAAAATAAGTCCTTTTCATGGGGCAGTTGTGTGGGAATAGCTAATTCTGGCCTGATACTGTGCAGTGTGAAGTTAAAAACATGGTAACTTGTCACAACACAATTCTTCTTGTTCTCTCTGCTGTGGGCTGACTCTACATTACTCGCTTTGTTTGCTCTAGAATGGAATCTACTCACCATTTACTAAAATGAAATGCATTTCTTGGGGGAGGCAAAGTCCAATTCACTAGGTCTTGCATCTTAAAGAGATGCTCTCTCCAGAACCAATGTTAGGAATGTCCTTTGGCTTATTTAAACCCAGAATTTCTGCTTTGGGGTTGGATCTTATGTGCTGGGGCTAGCTTCTATCTTAGTTGAAGAAAATCACACTTGTTGCCTGGGTTTTGTTTCTAATTAGAGATTTGATAAGACCTTAGTTGGTAGGTGAGATTTAGGCATAATAGTGTAATGTGCACAAGCTCTGGAATTTGACCATAATTGAGTTACATCATCACTCAACCTTTTTATGGGTTTTTGTTTTGTTTTAGGGTCACACCCAGCAGCGCTCAGGGATTATTTCTGGCTCTATGCTCAGAATTCACTCCTGGCAGGCTCGGGGGACCATATGGGATGCCAGGTTCAAACCACCGTCCTTCTGCATGCAAGGCAAATGCCCTACCTCTATGCTATCTCTCCGGCCCCTTGGTTTCCTTTTTTTTTATTTTTGGGCCACACCCGGCGGTGCTCAGGGGTTACTCCTGGCTGTCTGCTCAGAAATAGCTCCTGGCAGGCATGGGGGACCATATGGGACACCGGGATTCGAACCAACCACCTTAGGTCCTGGATCGGCTGCTTGCAAGGCAAACGCCGCTGTGCTATCTTTCCAGGCCCCACCTTGGTTTCCTTTTTAAAAAGTGGAAATGGAGGGGGCAGAGAAATAGCACAGTGGTAGGGCATTTGCCTTGCATGCATCTGATTTGGGACAGACGGTGGTTCGATTCCCGGCATCCTATTTGGTCCCCTGGGCCTGCCAGGAGCGACTTCTTCAGAGCCAGGGCCTCTGAGCGCCTCTGGGTGTGACCCAAAAACCAAAAGATATACCAAAAAAAAAAAAAATGGAAATAATTGGGCCAAAGCAATAGCTTAGTGTATAAGGCATTTTGCCTTGCATGTGGCCAACCTGGGTTCTATCGCGGGCATTCTACATGGTTCCCCAGGCCTGCTAGGAGTAATTTCTGAGTGCAGACCTAGGAGTAACCTGTGAGTGCTACCAGGTATAGCCCCAAAACAGGAAAAAAATGGAAATAATGGAATTCACTTGATTAGTTAATGCATAGACAGTACCTGGCCTCAGTAATTATTAATAATTTTCCACATGAGTCATCCTTTTGCATTTTTACTTCTAGCCAGTGCTGAATGTACTCATTGTCATTGGAGTTCGTTTCTTTCAGGAAAGAAGGGGTGCCCTTGAGCAGCCCTACAGATTGTTTCACGACTTACTAGCATGCTTTAATACAGCTGACACAGCCTTTCTCCAAGTCCCCAGATGCCTTTGGTTTCCCGCCAGGATTTGTGTATTCTTAGCCACTAGCCCACTGAAGAGAAAGCTAGATCTTCTCAGATATGTTTTGAGCTTAATGTTTCCTTTGGTTTCATTACTACATCTCACAGCAGTCTGACACAACTGCTGGAATCTAATGTTGGGGAGCCTTTCCTCAGATCTTGTGTCAATCTGTCCTTTCTGGAGTGTTCCTTAATTTATTTACAGAATGGAGCGCACCATGTAGGAAGGTTACAGTTGATCCTCTAAGTCTCACAATTGTGAACAGTCTCTAGAGCATTGTGATTATCAATATAATAAATACATTAAATTGCTCAGATCGATTTATATTCATTACAGTTTAACTGTCAGCATGTATAGATTATTTTCATTTTCTTTTTCCTTCTGACATATTTGTGGATTTTGGTTGATTTTTGGACCATACCTGGCTCAGGGCTTACTCCTGGCAGATTTTTGGGGATCATATGTGGTGCCAGGGATTGAACAAAGACACAGGCAGTAGGTGTCTTCCCCATTGTACTCTCTCTAACCCCATCACACTTAGTTGAGACATGCAGGTTAGAATGGTAGTGCTTGCTGTAATGTTGACACATATATCTAGCTAAAAATTCCTTGGTGCTCCTTTAGGCAAGCTGGGATCACACCCCTTTATATGGTGCTGGGGATGACTGAAAGTAGGGCAGGCAGGCTCGGGTAGCATAGTAGCCACAATTGTGCTTGATTTGTGGTGCACTATTGACTTAAACTCCTGGCTATATGTTGCAAGGTCATAGGTAGATTTCCTAAGCACTGTACTAAGAATTATCTGGGTCACTTTAGTTGGATAGTAGAATGTTTGGAGATCTTTGGTAGAGGATACTATGTTTGTTTTTGTAAAACATTGTTGGTGTAGGGGCAGGAGCAGAGTGATAGCACAGTGGTAGGGCATTTGCCTTACACATGACTGACCAGGGGCCACATAACCCCTGAGTGCCGCTGGGTGTAGCCAAAGAGTGGGGGGAAAGGGAGGGAGGAAAGGAAGGAGAGAAAAGGAAGGTAGAGGAGAGGGAAAGAAGTAGATCTTGGTTTGGTCAGAAATTATGATAAAACCTACTTTCTGGTTTTACAAGCTAGGTCGAATGGCAATGGGGGAACAAAAAAATTTGTTAACTACTTTGAAAGAGAGAAATACCAGCAAATGGTGGTTCTCACAACATGGTACTGCGAGCCTTATCTTGTCTCTCCCTGTCACAACCAGTGGTTTTTTTGTTTGTTTGGTTAGTTTGGTTTTTGGTTCTGTTTGTTTCGGGGCCACTTCTGGTAGTGCTCAGGGATTACTCCTGGATTTCTCGGAAATCACTTGCTGAGGATCTTCAGGTTAGACCAGGGGTCTCAAACTCAATTTATCTGAGGGCCGCAGGAGGCAACATGAGGTGAGGCAGGGCCGATAGGGATTTCGCTTACCAAATATTCTCAAAAAAAATCGCATTAAACATTCGCATACCCCAAACGGAACTGCTCGGGGTATGCGAATGTTTAATGCGATTTTTATTGCAATTATTCGGTAAGCGAATAATCGCAAATACTGCGATATTTGAAGGCCGGCTTCGGGCCACAAAATGTTGTACGAGGGCTGCAAACCACCTGCAGGCTGCGAGTTTGAGACCCTGGGTTAGACACAGGCAAGGCACCCAAAGTACTTATCTCTTGCCTCTTATCCAAGTTTCTGCTGTCACTCAGCTCTCCATCTTAAACACCATCTTAAAACCAATATATTATGCTTTTTTCTTTTTTGACTTTTGGTTTTTGGTTTATACCCGGCAGTGTTCAGGGGTTACTCCTGGCTCTACGCTCCTGGAAGGCTGGGGGAACCATCCTTCTGCATGCAAGGCAAACGCCCTGCCTTCATGCTATCTCTCCAGCCCCAATATATTATGCTTGAACTCTCTTTGCTACCTGCTTTTTGCTCACATCCTTACTATGACAAAAGGCTTGAGCCACTTTTCAAGAGATTAAGTTACTAAAACTATTGAGAAATGAGGCCATAGAGTTATTAACACAGCAGGTAGGTCACTTGCCTGACGGACCTCAGTTCGATCCCTGGCATCCCTTATGGTCCACCAAGCCAGGAGTGATTTCTGAGCACATAGCCAGGAGTAACCCCTGAGAGTCACTGGGTATGGCTCAAAAAAAAAAAAAAAAAAAAAAAAGTTAATCCGAGTTTGATCCCCAGCATCACATGTTTCCCTGAGCATCATTGAGAATGATTCCTGAGTGCAGAGCCAGGAGTAACCTCAGAGCATCTCCAGGTGTGACCCCCCCCCTCCAAAAAAAAAAAAATCTCTTTTGAGAAATGAATTGCTCCTGAAGAGAATTTTCTGTTTTTCTAAGTTTGCTCAAGAGACATATCGTACTGTAGAGGATAAATACAAGGTTCTGTTTCTGGGAGTAACCCTTTTCTATGACTGGTCAATCATCAAAAGAGAATGACTGAATGGGAAAGGCAAGACAAGGCAGGCAAATGACAGAGGTGTTCTTAGTGCTTGAATGTGTCTGTGACAACAAATCACACCTAGGGAGCTTGAGTTCTGTTAGTAGCACCTTCTTTAGTCCACCAAACTATGAGTCAGTTCCTTCAAGTATCACACTAATGTCTGCTCAGTATTTGTAGGGACTTAGATCAAAGATTGCTCCCTAGGTTTATACCCTAGGTAATACATTAACAAGGCTCTTTTTCTCTATCATTTTTCAGGGAAGCAGAGACTTTCAAGGAACAAGGAAATGCTTACTATGCCAAGAAAGATTACAATGAAGCTTACAACTATTACACAAAAGCCATAGGTGAGAAGGATCTAACGCTTATTCTGAAAAATAATTTGTCAAATACTTTTATAAATAGCTCCTCTCCAAGATATGGTCTTTTCCTTAGTGTGTTGTTAACTGATTTTACAAACTCCCTTAGGTAGATGTATTGATTTTATTTAAGCTCAAGTCTGTCGCTCTTTTGACAAAGTAAGGGCAGAAATCCTAGATAATGGGCTAAAAGCATAGGTACCTAAGGGCATCTCAGCAATTAACACTCCATTTACTATCTAAAAAAGTAAAAGGGGGCTGGAGAGATAATACAAGATACAAGCACTTCCCTTGCATGTCGCCTTCCGTGGATCTAACCCCAAAATCCTCTTTGGTCTGAGGTTACTCCTGAACAACAGAGCTACAAATAGCTTAAGGCACCCCTTTTCCCCCACACAATAAAAGGAAATGAACTTTGTAGATGGTGTCAAACCTTCATTATCTCTATTCTCAACTTACTAACATTTACGTATTTATTTTTGGTTTAGGGCCTCACCCATCAGTGAGGAACCATGCAGTGTTGGGGATTGTTTCTGGGGTACCCACCTAAAACATACATTCCAGTACAATGAGCTGTCTCCCTGGCCCTTGCTGGTATATTTTATTTTATTTTTATTATTTTTTTGTGGGGGCGGGGGGGAGTTACAGCCTGTGGTGCTCAGGACTTATCCTGTCTTTGCACTCAGGGATTGAACCTGGGTTGGCCATGTGAGACAAGTGCCCTATCCTCTGTGATTTATCACTCCAGTCTCTGCTGGCATATTTTGATCCCTTATTATTATTTTTCTCCTCTAACTTGTTTATAGGCTCTCCTCCCCCCAATTCAACATGAAATCATTTTCATGTCTTGGGATTTAAAAACACAGGTCATTAAAAAGATAAATATACATGGACTGGAGAGAAAGTACAGAGATAAGGCACTTGCCTTGCATAAGGTTGAACCCGGCTTAAATTCCAGCATTACATCTTGGTCTCCTAAACATCAGGGGGTCTACCCCCATACCCCAGTCCAAAAAAAATAAATTGCTCGCTTTCTCCAAATAATCTCTGTGCTGCCTCTTTTTTCTTCTTATTGGCTTCTGGGCTACACCTGACAATTCTCAGGGTTATTCCTGATACTTCCTGGGAATCACTTTTGAGGGGGTTTGGAAGATCAAATGTAGTACCAGAGATAGAACTTATGTGCCAGCTGTATGCAGGGCAAATGCCCTGCCCGCTATAATAGTGCTCTGGCCTCAATAATTCCTGTGCTTTAAAGATAAAGTTTTGTTTCTTTATTTTGGATAGGAAGCAGGATCAGGGGGGGAGGAACATCTCTGATGCTTTCAGGAATATAGTGCCCATCATTTATTTGTCCAGAAGTTCACAGTCAGGGATCTGACTGATTCTGCATCCAACTGAGATATGTGACTTTTCAGCCATTATCTCTTTAAATGTACCCATGCTCAACTTGATAATCCCTTCGTGGAGATGAGGGGTAACCAATAATTGAAATATGGCCCTGCCTACGGCCTCAGTCTTGTACTCCTTGTTCTGCAGCTTGGTGCAGCTGAACTTGATGACTTGACTCGTAAACCCTGACCTCATGCCCTGGGACTTTTCAAAGCACATATTTGTAGCCTAAGATTGGGACAGCATAAGGTTATATATGAAAATCTATCACAAAGCGCTGTTGCCAATGTCCCTTAAACCACCTATCCAAACAACAGGCTGTAGACACTACCATGAGGACTGCTCTCTGCAACCATTGCATGCCTTTTTTTTTGTTTCGGCACCACACCCTGTGATGTTCTGGGGCTACTTCTGTCCCTGCACTGAAGAGGACCATATGGAATGGTGGAGCTTGAAGCCAGGTCAGCCCCATGCAATGTTCAAGGGGTTATTCCTGGCTCTGCACTCAGGAAATACTCCTAGCAGGGCTCAGGGAACATTAATGGTTACCAAGGATCAAGCTCAGTCCAACTATGTGCAAGGCAATCTCTCTACCCACTGTACTATTGCTACAACTCCTGACTCTAAATTTGTTGCTTGTTGCTGCTGTCATTTGCGCGGAACATAATTCAGAATTTGTGACTTAACTTGAGAGCGTGTTAGCATTCTTTTTTTTTTTTTTTTTTTTTTGTTGTTGTTGTTGTTGGTTTTTGGTTTTGGGACCATACCCAGCGGTGCTCGGGTTACTCCTGGCTATCTGCTCAGAAATAGCTCCTGGCAGGCATGGGGGACCATATGGGACGCCAGGATTTGAACCAACCACCTTTGGTCCTGGATCAGCTGCTTGCAAGGCAAACGCCACTGTGCTATCTCTCCGGCCCTGCGTATTAGCATTCTTAGGTTGCCTAGTTATAGTTCTGATGGAGATAGCCCCAGATATTTGAAGCTGGGTCAAAGTTTTGTGTGTTTGGTTTTGTTTTACAATCTTTTGCCTTTCTTGTAGATATGTGTCCTAAAAATGCTAGCTACTATGGAAATCGAGCAGCCACCTTGATGATGCTTGGGAAGTTCCGGGAAGCTCTAGGTGATGCACAGCAATCTGTCCGGTTGGATGACAGCTTCGTCCGGGTATGCTATCTGGCTCTTTGAAGAGGACTGAAATTCTGCAACTGAGTTCCTGTAATTCAGGATTTCTCTTCTCAATACTGTTGATATTTTGAGGCAGAGACCATTCTTTGTTGTCAGGTTTTCTTTTTTATTTGGTTTTTGGGACACACCCGGCAGTGCTCAGGGGTTGCTTCGGGCTCTACGCTCAGAAATTGCTCCTGGCAGGCTCGGGTGACCATATGGGATGCCAGAATTTGAACCACCTTCCTTCTGCATGCAAGGCAAATACCCTACCTCCATGCTATCTCTCCGGCCCCAGTTCTTTTTGTTTGTTTTTTTTTTTTTTTCCTTTTGTGCCATACCAGGCAATGTTCAGGGATTACTTTTAGCTCTGTATTCAGCAATCATTCTGGCAGTGCTCGGGACTATATGGGATGCATCTATGACCATTAACCATTATGTGTTGGTGACACCTTTTCCTCCCCAGTATGTTGGACAAATATATCTCCAATGTTGCTAAAAAGTTCTGTCAGGAGCAAATTCATTCCCAATTGAGAATCAGTGGTGCAGCCATTTTATTTTTTGTTTGATTTTGGACTGCATCGGACAATGCTCAGGGCTTACCCCTGGCTCTGAGCTCAAAGATCACTCCTGGAGGGCTCATGGGTGTGTTAGGATTGAACCTGGTTTGACTGTATTATTGTTGTACTATTGCTCCAGCTGCTTTTCAGCTGCTTTGATCATATTTTAATTTTGTGTGATGTTCATTGCAATTCTTGATTACTCTGCCTATCCAATCGTACATATCCCTAATTCTTTCCTATTTGTTTTACCTTTAGGGACATCTACGAGAGGGCAAATGCCATCTATCTCTGGGAAATGCCATGGCTGCAAGTCGCAGTTTCCAGAAAGCTCTAGAACTGGATCACAAAAATACTCAGGCACAGCTGGAGGTAAGATTCTGATCTTGTCTATCAAAAGAAGAGTTTGGTTTATTAGGGAGAAAACATGACTTGAGAGTCAAAACCGACATCTGGCCTTTTTCTAGCAGCTGCACTTGGGTTATTCTAGGCAAGCCTTGAAGTTGCTTCCTTATCCGCAAAAGGAGTTTGAACATGGTTTACAGCTTTAGATAAGTGTGAGAACTGGGGATTACAGAAATATCCCCCAAGGTGCTGAGGAGAAAAACATGCTTTAAGGAACTGATTTAAGTTGAATATTTCAAGGAAATTCACATCCTGAATAAGTTGGTAATAGCTAAAAACATCAATTTGTTCCATTTCCATAAATATCCAATTTAGGCATGAATTAACTAGTAAGAATCTTGAGCCTTCTGACCAGTTCCTGAAACATGTTATTTTATGCACACTAAGGTGTGATTCATGAATTTCTGACTTTAAGTTCAAACTGAGGGTGGAGGGTAGGACCTAACAGAGTCTTTTTTTTTTTTTTTTTTTTTTTGTGGTTTTTGGGTCACACCCGGCAGTACTCAGGTTATTTCTGGCTCCAGGCTCAGAAATTGCTCCTGGCAGGCACAGGGGACCATATGGGGCGCCGGGATTGGAACCGATGACCTCCTGCATGGAAGGCAAATGCCTTACCTCCATGCTATCTCTCCGGCCCCCTAACAGAGTCTTGACCTTGTCTGCTATCAACTTAATGTGGGAAATATCAATAGTTTTGATTTTCTTGAAGAAACAAAGTGGTTAATGACTACAATTTAATTAAAGCTTTCTTTATCTGATTTTCTGGCATAGTTCAAGAATGCTAACGCAGTCATAGAATATGAGAGAATAGCAGAAACGGATTTTGAAAAGCGGGATTTTCGAAAGGTAAAGTACCACTAGGAATTCTTACTACACTTTTCTCACTAAGGGGGTGTATGTGTATGTGGGAGGTTCAGAATTAGAAGTATATATAGAAGCTCTAATACTTAAATTATTAACTTTAATTTAACTTTCTTTAATCCCCCTTTTTAAGATTATTACAGGTTCTCAGCAAAGTTAAAGGAAAGATAGTCACTTCTTTATATTCTTTATACGTGGTGCCCTGCCCCATTGTTGTCCTCAATAGAGATACACTTGTTAGAATAAAATTTTTGGCCATTTTTGAATAAAGTTGCTTTAAATAATCCTGCTTGGGTTTTTTGTATCGTCATAATTTTGCAGCTCCTTACTCAGCAAGTACCTGGAGGTATGATTTTCTGGAAATGTGGTAGTTTAAATCTTGTTTAGTTTAGCAAGAAATGAACAATCTATTCCAAAATGGCTTATTCTGTTTTTCGTTTAACATTGAGTGAAATTCCCTATTGCCCTATGTCATCAACATGTAATTTTTCTTTTTTCTCTAAAGTGTGTATTTCCACAGCGGTAGGGCATTTTTGCCTTGCATGCAGAAGGACAGTGGTTCAAATCCCGGCATCCTATATGGTCCCCCGAGCCTGCCAGAGGCAATTTCTGAGTGTAAAGCCAGGAGTAGCCCCTGAGTGCTGCGGGGTGTGACTCAAAAAAACAAAAACAAAAAATGTCTGTATTTCCATATATTTAGCTTTACAATATAAAGTAAAACTAGTTTGTTATCTATATTTATTTTTGCTTTTCTTTTCTCTCTTTTTTTTTTTTTGGTTTTTCGGCCACACCCTGTGACGTTCAGGGGTTACTCCTGGCTATGCACTCAGAAATCGCCCCTGGCTTGGGGAGACCACATGGGATGCCAGGGAATTGAACCAAGGTTGGTCCTGGCTAGTGCATGCAAGGCCTAACGCCCTGCACCACTGCTCCGGCCTCCTTGTTTTTCATATTAAATGATGGCCTCTAAAAGTGTGCTGATTCCAACACCCAGTTGGAATTAAATATTGGCTTTAGGCAATCTTTTGTTTTTTGATTCAGGTTTTTGAGCCACACGAGTGCTGAGGGTCTGCTTACATCTTCTGTGCTTGGAAGTTGCCCTTGGCAGTGCTTCTCCAGGCCTCCTGCACACAAAACCTAAACTTCAGCTTATTGACCAGTTCTGAATAATCCTTTTTTTTTTTTTTTTTGTTTTTGTTTTTTTTGTTTTTTGTTTTTTGGGCCACACCTGGCGGTGCTCAGGGGTTGCTCCTAGCTGTCTGCTCAGAAATAACTCATGGCAGGCACGGGGGACCATATGGGACACCGGGATTCGAACCAACCACCTTTGGTCCTGGATCGGCTGCTTGCAAGGCAAATGCCACTGTGCTATCTCTCCAGGCCCTGAATAATCCATTTTTTATTTGAATAATGAGAACTAGCTTTATCTTTTTTCCATCATACTCAGTGATACTCAGGGGACCATTCAGTGCAGGGATTGAACCAAGCCATTCTTATGAAATTTGTGCCTGAGAAGCTTGTTTAGGCAGTGTACATCAGTGTTTCTCAACCTTTTCTTTGAATGTGACCCCCCTAGTCTCCTGCTGTCCCCCTCTTTTGCAGTTTACATGTGGCCCCCAGTTGTGACACACGATGTATATAACCTGGCAGCACTCCCTTTAGACGTTAGAGCTTTCTACAAAAACCCACTACTGTCTCATTCAACTTCACTACATAATAATGTCATGTCTGAGGCTAGAAATAGTACAGCAGGTACTTAATCCCTGGCATTGCATATGGTCCTTCAAGCAGTGTTAGCAATAATTTCCTGAGCTCAGAGCCAGGAGTAATCTCTGAGCACCACTGGCTATGGCCCCAAATCAAAATAAATAAGAGCAAAAATTTAAAAATTCCCTTCTGGGGCCAGTGGGGTGGTGCTAGAGGTAAGGTGCTCAGGGGTTCCTCCTAGCTCTATGCTCAGAAATCACTCCTGGCAGACTCAGGGGACCATATGGGATGCCGGGATTCCAACTACTGATCTTCTGCATGCAAGGCAAATGCCCTACCTCCATGCTATTCTCTCTGGTCCAGATACTTTTTGTTTATGTTTTTGGGCTACACCCATTGACGCTCAGGAATTACTATTGGCTATGTGCTCAGAAATCGCTCCTAGTTTGGAGGGGACCCTATGGGACGCTGGGGATCGAACCTCGGTTTGTCCTAGGCTAGCACTTGCAAGGCAGACACATCTTACCTCTAGCGCCACTGGCCCAGCCCCGGCAAAATCTTTTAACACTGAACCACACATTCTCTAGACCCCAAAGAACCACTTTTTTGTTTTGATTTGATTTTGGGTCACACCCAGCAGTATTCAGGACTTACTCCTTACTCTGTACTCAAAAACTGCTCCTGGTCCAAATGGCATGCCCAGGATCAAACCACAGTCAGCCACATATAAGGCAAGCACCCTACCCCTGAGCACTGCTGAGTGTGACCCAAAAACCAACCCCCCCCCAAAAAAAAGAAAAATAAATAAAAGATTTTTCTGGGGCTGGAGAAATAGCATGGAGGTAAGGCGTTTGCCTTCCATGCAGAAGGTCGGTGGTTCCAATCCCAGCATCCCATATAGTCCCCCAAACCTGCCAGGAGCATTTCTGAGCATAGAGCCAGGAGGAGCCCCTGAGCGCTGCTGGGTGTGATCCAAGAAAAAAAAAAAGAGATTTTGTCTTTTGGATTACAGGTTTGATCCCTAGCACAATAAAAACAAAAATGTGTGTGTGTGTGTGTGTGTGTGTGTTGTGTGTTTTGGAAAGCAATTCTGCCTCCTGTCTCCTGTGTGTGTGTGTGTGTGTGTGTGTGTGTGTGTGTGTGTGTGTGTGTGTGTGTGTGTGTGTGTGTGTGTGTGTTCTGGAAAGCAATTCTGCCTCCTGTCTCCTTTTTGAGTTTGCATAGGCAAAAGCTTTGTCTCAAAAGTTGGTCTTTTGGGTTTCTTTTTCTTGTACCCATTCTGGAGCCAGAATCCCCAGTTGGTGACAGAATCCTCTGTTTGTGACATCCCACCCCCTCTTGCCCCGTCCCCCACCACTGTAGCACACGGTGATGTCACAAATGAAGAATTATGATCCTGGCAGGGGAGAACAGATGAACTTGGAAGAAACAAAGATCTTCTTTGCCTGCAGCTGTCCCTAGTCATAGGGAGATGGGGGTGGGAGTGAAGCAGAGTCTCCGACTGACTGACGCTCCCCGTGAGGAGCAAACCGGTCTCTGCACAGCCTGCGCAGGCTGAGTGTGGCCGCATACATTTCACTGACTACTGCCCCATCTTTTCTATTTAAGTTGGAAAGTTCACTTCATGTTTCCTTTGTCTTACCTGAATTTGTATATTGCTAGAACTTCAGGCAGGACTTTTATGAGTGCCTCCCCCACTTAGGCATTTGGGGGATACTGCTGGTGGTGCTCATGGAGCCGTGTAGTACTAGAGATCAAATCCAGGCTCTCAGCAATGCAAAGCACGCATGTCAGGAGCCAGGAAGGTAACTCAAAAGGCTGGGGCCCATTCTTTGCTTGTGAGGACCTAGGTTCAGTCCCCAGCTCTGCATAGAAGTAGCCCTTGAGCATTGTTGAATATGGTCACTCCCAATTTGGGGGAAGGATTGAGGGCCTCAACTCTTTAGTTAGGGGTCATTCTGGGCAAGGATAAGGGAACCAAATGGCGTATGATCAGATCATGCTCAGGTCAGCAGTGCATGCAATTTCCTTATACATTGTGCTATGCTTCAGAGGAAGCCCCCCTAATTTTTTAGGGGGGTTACACCCGGCTTCGCTCAGGGGTTACTCCTGGCTCTACTCTCAGAAATTGCTCCTGGTAGGTTCAGGAGACCATATGGGATGCCAGGATTCAAACCACCATCCTTCTGCGTGCAGGGCAAATGCCCTACCTCCATGCTATCTTCCCTCCACCCCATTTTTTTTTTACCACATTTGGTGGTGCTCAGGGGTTACTCCTGGCTCTGAGCTCAGAAATTGCTCCTGGCAATGGTCAATAGACCATGAGATGTCAAGAATCGAACTGGGGTCCATCCCAGGTTGGCAGTGTGCAAGGCGAACGCCCTACCTCTGTTCTGTCACTCCAGTCCCACCCTCCTAGTTGTTTGAAGTTTAACCCTTTGATCAAGCTCCCTATCACTTTCTCTTATTTAATTCAAAATTGTATCTAATTTTTTTGGTGGGGGGGGTCACACCCAGCGGTGTTCAGAGGTTACACCTGGCTCTGTGCTCTGAAATTGCTCCTGGCTCGGGGGACCATATGGCATGCTGGGGACCGAACCCGTGTCAGTCCTGGTATTGCACGCCCTACTGCTGTGCTACCACTCTGGCCCCTTAATTCAAAAGTTTTTAGGGGCACCACACCTTAAGATTCTCACGCTCCATTCCTAGCTGTTAGGGGTTGATGTCAAAGATTAGTTAGGGACGATTTGGTGCTAGAGATCAAATTGAGGGCTCCAGAATACAAAGCATGTGTTTCAGCCCTTCGAACTATCTCAGCCCCTAGATTCAAATTTTCTGGTAGGTGCCGTTTGTGGTGCAAAAGCTAGAATGTGGGCCCGGAGAGATAGCACAGCATTTGCCTTGCAAGCAGCCGATCCAGAACCAAAGGTTGTTGGTTCGAATCCCGGTGACCCATATGGTCCCCCGTGCTTGCCAGGAGCTATTTCTGAGCAGACAGCCAGGAGTAACCCCTGAGCATTGCCGGGCGTGGCCCAAAAAACAAAAACCAAAAAAAAAAAAAAAAAGCTAGAACGTATAAGCAAATATTTGTAATCAGTGTTGCCCCAAACCTGTCCTCTATCTCCCTCACCCTACAGTGCAGTTACTATTTTCATTCATTTTTCTTCTAGTTCTGTTCTACATAAATAAGTAAAAATAAATACATTTTCCCTTTTTGCACAAAATGTAACAACAGAATTCTTGTGAAGTTTTATTTTAAATAGACATGGAAGTTTTTCCACGGTAGTATATGAAGAGCTTCTAGGGCACATGATAACTCGTTATATCATTATTTACCTGTCCCCTTTTGCAGAATTTGAATTACTTTTGCTTCTATTTTTTTAATTTTTTTTTTTTTTTTTTTTTTTGGATTTTGAGCCACACCCAGCAGTTCTCAGGGGTTACTCCTGGCTCTGCACTCAGACATTGCAGCTGGCGGGCTTGGGGGACCTGGGATGCTGGGAATCGAACCCAGGTCTTTTCTGGGTCTGTGGAGTGCAAAGCAAACAACCTATCGCTGTGTTATCTCTCCGGCCCCTGCTATAATTTTGGATTTCATCCCCACAGGTAGATTCTTAGAAGTTGGTGTCTTGTAACTACAGGTTTCTTCTTTTTTTTTGTTTTTTTTTGTTTTTGGTTTTTGGGTCACACCCGGCAGTGCTCAGGGGTTACTCCTGGCTCTCTGCTCAGAAATTGCTCCTGGCAGGCACGGGGGACCATATGGGACACTGGGATTCGAACCAACCACCTTTGGTCTTGGATCAGCTGCTTGCAAGGCAAACGCTGCTGTGCTATCTCTCCAGGCCCTCCAGGTTTCTTCTTTGGGTCAGTTATGCATGAAGGAATAGCTGCTAATGTGAAATTAAAGGTAAAAAAACAGGCTTGTGGAAAGAGAAATGAAAACACATGGAGGGCCTTAATGAAGCTGAGACTGAGTTATTCCTTTTTTTTGTTTGTTTTTGTTTTTCGGGCCACACCCGTTTGATGCTCAGGGGTTATTCCTGGCTAGTGCTCAGAAATTGCCCCTGGCGCGGGGGTGGGGTGGGGGGATCTAACCGTGGTCCTTTCCTTGGCTAGTGCTTGCAAGGCAGACACCTTACCTCTAGCACCACCTCGCCGGCCCCTGGACTAAGTTATTCTTAATTTTCTCTCTCTGCCTACCCCACCCACTCCTGACTATCGAGACCTGGCTTTAGTTTTCTGTAGCAACATAATGGGTATAATAGATGAATATTTGGGACAATTTAGACTGAACTATTTTATTATATATGTCAATTTACTATTTTGTAATATATTTCTGTATTAAAGTTGAAAAAATAGAATGATTATCAAGTGAAAGAGGAAGTCATTGTTACAGGAAGAAGGGTGCTGAGCTGGGCTGTGGAGTCGGAGTCGAAGGAAATTTTGGGTACCTGGAGTCGGAGTCTACCGACTCCTCAGCCCTGGTCCTGAGCAATTCCAGAGTGGGGAACATTGATTTTGTATCAGGTTATTTTGTTATTTCCTTGTATTCATAGGTTAGGACTAATAAATTAAACCAAATAACAGTGTTTCTACTCCAGAAGAATATGGGTCATTCTCATTACTGTGACTCTGGATCTGATCACTGTCCATGGAGGCAGCTTAACACAGAGTATTAGTGTCTAAGATTAAACCCTGTTTCTACCACTTACTAACATTGGGTAACTTGTAAGTTGCTTCATCTCTGCTTCTGTTTTCTCATCAGTAATAAGGGTATTGCTACTTACTTTATAAAATGAATGTATTAAACAGGTTAGTGTATAATGCATTCAACAAATACGGTCATCCTCACCTCCATCAGCTGCTTTCATTTCAATAGTTTATTCAGATGAGCTAGACATGTTCTTAAACTGATTTTACTTCTGTTTGCTTCTCTGTCTGGATCTGTCTCTGACCAAATGAAAGTGAAAATGTTTCTAGAGTCCAGGAAGAAGAGTCTTACATGTTTTCTTCCTTCCCGTAGGTTGTTTTCTGCATGGACCGTGCCCTAGAATTTGCCCCTGCCTGTCATCGCTTCAAAATCCTCAAAGCAGAATGTTTAGCAATGCTGGGTCGTTACCCAGAGGCACAGTCTGTAGCCAGGTATGAAGTCAGGCCTGTTCTACATTGAAACACAGATGATTGGGCAGTGCTGCCTGACAGCTCTACCATAGGGACTGGCCTCATGGTCAGTAGGGAGGCCAATTTGGCTTCATCAACTTTCAAGGACTTTAAATTTTATTGATTGATTGATTGGTTTGGGGGCCACACCCAGAGGCGTTTAGGGGTTAATCCTGGCTTCTGCACTCAGAAATTGCCCCTGGCAGGCTGGGGGACCATATGGGATGCTGGAAATTGAACCAGTTCCCTCCCAGGTTGGCTGCATGCAAGGCAAATGCCCCACCACTGTGCTATCTCTGGCCCCTATGTTTTTTAAGTGAATGTTCTGTTCTATTTGCTTTTAAAATGTTGTCTTTATCCTCACCAGGAGTTTGCAAACTTCATAAGGGGCCAGATAGTAAATGAATTCTGCCATTAGAATATTATATGGCTGGGGCTGGAGAGATAGCATGGAGGTAGGGCGTTTGCCTTTCATGCAAGAGGTCATCGGTTCGAATCCCAGCGTCCCATATGGTCCCCCGTGCCTGCCAGGAGCAATTTCTGAGCATGGAGCCAGGAGTAACCCCTGAGCACTGCCGGGTGTGACCCAAAAACCACAAAAAAAAGAAAGAAAAAAAAAAAAAAAGAATATTATATGGCTATAAAACTAGGTCAGGTTTTATTTCTCAAAGCCAGTGGTGGGCAGAATTTGGCTCTGAGGGTTTGTCAATGTCTGTCCTAAGACAGGAATTGTGAAATGCAAGAAGTATATTCAAGATAAATATAGGTGGCTCTTGGAGAAGCAGGTTCTTGAGAATCTGCCCTAAAATTTTTTTTCATTCTATACAACATGGTCAAGAAATAAAGTAACCACAAATGATCAAAATGGTGAGATCTCACCCATACTGACCATACCCTTTTCTGCCTATCACAGTGACATTTTACGAATGGATTCCACCAATGCAGATGCTCTCTATGTACGAGGGCTTTGCCTTTATTATGAAGATTGTATTGAGAAGGCGGTTCAGTTTTTTGTGCAGGCTCTCAGGATGGCCCCTGATCACGAGAAGGCCTGTGTTGCTTGCAGAGTAAGTTCTAATCACAACATGAATGGGACAGAAAGATTTGAGTCTGATATTAGAGTATAAAAGAGTTTTAAGAGTTGGTTTTTTTTTATGGATTTGGGATTGGGAGGTTGGGCCACACCCAGCTATGCTCAGGAGTTAGTTCCTAGTTCCTATTTTGTTCAGGAATCATTCCTGGGGGTGCTTGGGGACATTTTGGGATGTCTGAGATCAAACCTGGGTTAACCACATGCAAAGCAAGTACCCTATCTGCTGTACTTGTTCTTACCCTATAGCAATGATGGCTAACCTTTTTGAGCCCGAGTGCCCAAATTGCCACACGATGCCCGGTCCTCCCAATGGCCAGTCTGGCCCTGTTGCCAGGTGAGCTGCAAAGCAGACACTGGCACACTCACCTCCCGCGCCGCATATCTTAATTGCGGACCCCTTTCCGAGTGCCAGCTGCAAGGCCTTCGCGTGCCATAGGTTCATCATCGAGGCCCTGTAGAATGAAGGTTTTAAAATCATAAGAACATAACCACCTCCTCTTACCTTGCCAGAATATTTTGTAAATGTGATCCAACGGGGTCAGAATGTTTTCTTTTCTCTTTCCTTTCTTTATTTTGGGGGGGTGGGCAAAGGGATTCCACTAGCAATTCAGGGTTTACTTCTGGCTTTGTGCTCAGTTTCATTCTGGGCAGTGCTCAAGGGGATTATATGTAGTGCTAGGGCTTGGATTAGTATTTGCTGCTTGCAGGATAAGAGCCTTACTCCTGGCCCGGAGATATAGCACAGCGGTGTTTGCCTTGCAAGCAGCTGATCCAGGACCAAAGGTGGTTGGTTCCAATCCCGGTGTCCCATATGGTCCCCCGTGCCTGCCAGGAGCTATTTCTGAGCAGACAGCCAGGAGTAAGCCCTGAGCACCGCGGAGTGTGGCCCAAAAAACCAAAAAAAAAAAAAAAAAAAAAAAAGAGCCTTACTCCTGTACTATCTCTCTTTAGCCCACAGAGTCTTTTTTTTTTTTTTTTTTTTTTTTTTTTTAATTTTTTTTTTTGGCTTTTAGTTTTTGGGCCACACCGGTGACACTCAGGGGTTATTCCTGGCTATGCACTCAGAAATTGCTCCTGGCTTGAGGGACCATATGGGATGCCGAGGGATCAAACCGCAGTCTGTCCTAGCTAGTGCACTAAAGGCAGATGCCTTACCGCTTGCGCCACCACTCCTGCCCCCCACAGAGCCTTTTATATCTTTTTTTTCCTTCTTACACTGAAGAAAAGCTAGTAGTAGTATCATGGGCCGTGGAAGTAAACAGTGGGGTGACACAGGTGTCATTGGTGTTGTCTGTTATAAATACTGTTTTCTATGTCCATTCTCTTAGAAGCACTTACAAACACAAATAGCCCAGCGTGTATGTTGGGATGCGGGGGGGTGGGGGGGGCGCTGTATGATGTTAAACATACTGGCATTTGAGAAATGGAAAATATATTCTCTATCTCTGCAGTTGTCTGAGTCTCTGAGTTACTAACCTCTTGGCTTTTCCTCTAGAATGCCAAAGCACTTAAAGCAAAGAAAGAAGATGGGAATAAAGCATTTAAAGAAGGAAATTACAAGCTAGCATATGAACTGTACACAGAAGCTCTAGGAATAGACCCCAACAATATAAAAACAAATGCTAAACTCTACTGTAATCGGGGTACGGTTAATTCCAAGGTAAGTGCTTGATTTATACCTCGGGTTTTATGGAGATTTTGTTTGGGGGCCACATCTAGTAATTGGGGTTACTCCTAGATTTGTACTCAGGAATCACTCTTGGTGGTGTTCTGGGGACTGTATTTATAGAGTGCTGGGTATTGAACACGAGTTGGCACGTGCAAGACAAGTGCCCAACCTGCTATACTATCTCTCTGGCCCTCTTTGAAGAGAGATTTAAGGTACATCAAAGAAGTATGGGGAACTATACCTTTGCCCAGTGAGAGTAAATTATAACAGGAGAAAAGCCTTGGATCTCAACTTGTTTCCTTCTTGCTACGTTTTTGCCTAAGCAAGTGGCTCTTTTTTTTTTTTTTTAATGAGCAATTGGAAGAAAATTTAAATACCAGGCAGGCCTCATTTTCTCTATCATAACTAATAATCACCATGCTAACTTGAAAATGGTATGTTTCCTTAAATCATAAGAAATGAGGGGGGTTGCTCACTTTAGCAGCACCTATACTAAAATTGGAATGATACAGAGCAGATTATTATGGTCCCTGTGCAAGGATGACATGCAAATTCGTGAAGCATACCATATATTTTAAAAAAGAAAGAAAGAAATGAGGGGGGCCCAGGAGAGAAAATCGCCTGCAGTACACTTGCCTTGCATTGAGCCAAATAGCATTCGATCTCCAGCTCAATCTATGGTTCCCTGAGCATAGCTGGGTATGGTCCTAAAAAATAACAAAAATTAAGTGGAACCAGTGAGATGACTCAAAGGGTGAGAGGCTTGGTTTACATGCAAGAGACCAATGTATGATCTCAGGGTAGGGTTCCCTGAACACTGCTGGGAGTGACCCAGAATTTTAAAGAAAGGCGTGTGCTCCTTACAGAGATTTGTTATTTCTGCCTTTGTGTCACTCCTGCTAGGGCTTAAGAGAAAATATGGGGTGCCAGAGATCAGGGTTTGAACTGGATTAACTACATGCAGGGCAAGCACTCTGCCCACTGTACTATCTCCTACACCACCCTTTCAGATATTTAGTAGAAAAATAACGGGGCCGGAGAGATAGCACGGCAGTGTTTACCTTGCAAGCAGCCGAATCCAGGACCTAAGGTGGTTGGTTTGAATCCCGGCGTCCCAGGAGCCTGCCAGGAGCTATTTCTGAGCAGATAGCCAGGAGTAACCTCTGAGCACCGCCGGGTGTGGCCCAAAAACCAATAATAATAATAATAATAACAACAACAACAACAATTCTGGTTAATTCTGCTCCACTAGCCTCTGGAGAAATTGAGGAAATGGATTCATGCACCCTTATTAGTTTCGTGTCTTGTTCAGGCACTAGCCTAGAATGGAAAGGGTGATTATATTTGCAGATAAGCACACCTTGTTTTCATCATTTAGAAAAGAAACCAGTTTTGTTATTTGGGTGGGGAGGCCCACTCCCAGTGGTGCTCAGGGTTGGCTCCTGATGGGCTTGAGGGACCATATGTGATGCCAGGGGTCATACCCAGGTTCTCTGGGTGTAAGTTGAGCACCCTACTTGCTGTTCTATCACTCTGGCTCCATAGGTTTGTTTTATTTGTATGTATGTATGTATTGTGCTCTTCCTAGTAAACTCTCTCCAGCCTAAGATACTTGATCCATCTCAGAGGGCTAAAGATTGTAAACGAATGTGGAGAGGGTTAGCTGGACTGATCTCGATAGGAATGTATTTTACCTCACAGTCATCACCTCTCCATAATTATCATACCTTGTCTTTTTCAGTATTGCCTATTGGCTCATTAAAAAAAAAAAAGTCCAGGGGGCCAGAGAGATAGCATGGAGGTAAAGTGTTTGCCTTGCATGCAGAAGGACAGTGGTTCGAATCCCAGCATCCCATGTGGACCCCTGAGCATGGCTGGGTGTGACCCAAAACAAAACATAGCAAAAAAAAAATTCCATAAAATTTACATTCTACTTACTGGGGTAGGGGTTTGGCCCAAAATGTGCAGTGATCATGCAGTGCAGTCGGCAGTTCTGAAGCTGGTTTGTGGTTTCTGGGCTCCCCACCTCTCCAAGGATGTGAGAGTGACTACTTGCTCTCTCCTGAAGCTTAGGAAACTAGATGATGCGATAGAAGATTGTTCAAATGCGGTGAAACTCGACGACACGTATATAAAGGCCTACTTGAGAAGGGCCCAGTGGTAAGTGCCTGGTGGGACAGGAGGGGTTGCTTGCCGCTGCCCACCAAGGGAATCATGTTGTGGAGCCAGGGATGGTGTGAGGTCATTCAGTCCTTCCCCTGCCTCTAGGTGGGATTGCTCCAGCCCTAGACCCTCTTTATAGACTGGCCTCCAGCTCCCTCAGTCTCCCATGCCTGTGTCTTAACACCCCTCACGGTCAGTAAGTGTCTTCGGATCCTGACCCAAATTCCCTTTGTTAAAATGAAGTCCAGGGCTGGGGCAATAGCTCAGCAGGGTGAGTGTTGTACGCTTTGCCGACCAGAGGCAAGGTTTCAGGCTGCCGTACCAGATATGGTTCCCTGAGTGTTGTCAGGAAGGACCCCATCACCCCCAAGCACTGAGCTGAGAGTAATCCCTGTGAGCACCACTGGGTTTGATTTTTCTTTTTTAAGGTTCAATCCATTTCCTTTGGAGATTTCCTATTGTGTGCTGCACCTGTTCTAAAATGCTTGGTACTAGAAGGTACCAGATTCAATAAATAGTCAAATGCATGTGCTTGGTAGAGCAAAGAAGAATCTGGCAGACAGTTGAGAATTTTATTTAACTGTTTCTTGGTTAAGGAAGATAATGGGGCCGGCGCAGTGGCGCTAGAGGTAAGGCATCTGCCTTGCCAGCGCTAGCCTAGGACGGACCGTTGTTCGATTCCCCGGCATCCCATATGTTCCCCCAAGCCAGGAGCGACTTCTGAGCGCATAGCCAGGAGTAACACCTAAGCGTCACCGGGTGTGGCCCAGAAAAAAAAAAAAGACAAGTTTGGGCCGGAGAGATAGCCTTGCATGCAGAGATTGCCTTGCATGCAGAATCCCAGCATCCCATATGGTCCCCTGAGTCTGCCAGGAGCGACTTCTGAGCATAGAGCCAGGAGTAACCCCTGAGCGCTGCCGGGTGTGACCCAAAACAAAAACCAAAAGAGAAAGACAAGTTTCTTGGTGTAAGTGGTAGGGTATTTGCCTTGCATGCACAGACCTAGTATGGATAGCGGTTCGATCCCTCGACATCCATATGATCCCCCAAGCCAGGAGCAATTTCTGAGCCGCATAGCCAGGAGTAACGCCTGAGAGTCACTGGGTGTGCCTTCCCCTTCCCCCCCCCAAAAAAAGCACAGGTTTTATGGTTAAAAGGGTTTTCATCCCACGTGGCCTTGGCTATATGAGGATCCCCCTTTGGTGAGCCCAGGCTGAGTGGGTGGTTTATGTGCCAGAGTAAACCCACATCCAGTACCTACATTCGCCTCCCTTTGTTTACCAGACTCTGGAATCTACCCAAGGAAGGTCAAGGAAAGATTGCTGAGTTTTTTCTATCAGAATGACCTTTGGGAAAAGCCCATAGATATCCTGGTTACTATGACAAATACTCCAGCACTCATTTCAGTTTGTATTTTGAAAGATCATCTTCAAAGACTCAGTGCTGGGACAAATATTGAAGGTTATTTATTTATTTATTTATTTATTTGGTTTTTCGAGCCACACCCGTTTGATGCTCAGGGGTTACTCCTGGCTAAGCGCTCAGAAATTGTCCCTGGCTTTGGGGGGACCATATAGGATGCCAGGGGATCGAACCATGGTCCTTCCTTGGCTAGCACTTGCAAGGCAGACACCTTACCTCTAGTGCCACCTCGCCTGCCCCATATTGAAGATTCTTTAGCTTAGTGTCATCATGTGGTACAAAATGTAGTTTACTACCTGCCTTGTAGTTTTTCCAAAAGCATCTACTCTTCTTTTTTCTTTTTTGTTTGGACCACCCAGCAGTGCTCAGGGGTTATTATTCCCAACTCTGTGCTCAGGGGCTGTTACTACCTGCCCAGGGATTGAACCAGGGCTGGATGCATGCAAGGCAGATACCTTTTTTTTTTTTTTTTGGTTTTTGGTTTTTGGGTCACACCCGGCGGTGCTCAGGAGTTACTCCTGGCTGTCTGCTCAGAAATAGCTCCTGGCAGGCATGGGGGACCATATGGGACACCGGGATTTGAACCAACCACCTTTGGTCCTGGATCGGCTGCTTGCAAGGCAAACCCCACTGTGCTATCTCTCCAGGCCCAAGGCAGATATCTTAACTGCTCTCCGAATCTAGGTTTTGTTAAAGAATGGGGAAAAGTGCTACTGTGTGAGTGTTTGTGTGTGTGTGTGTGTGTGGTTTTTGGGTCACACCCGGCTACTGTGTGTGGGGGGGGGGGTGTGGGTGTGGTTTTTGGGTCACACCCGGCAGTGCTCAGGGGTTATTCCTGGCTCCATGCTCAGAAATTGCTTCTGGCAGGCACGGGGGACCATATGGGACGCCGGGATTCAAACCGATGACCTCCTGCATGAAAGGCAAAGATACTAGAATTACATTCTGTATTTTGTGAGTTCACCTGTCAGTTATCTTCGGAGACCAGTAGCAGATATTGGACGTGTTGAAGGATGGATGAGTCCCCTTTGTCCCAGCCTGATTTATTTTAACAGAACGTTCCACACACAATGTTCCTTGTATACATAATAATAAGAAAGAAAAATCCTCTCTCTGGATACCTGATGTTTGTTCACGTGCTGGAATCCTCTGAACATGGAGTGGGAGAGAACAGGAAGTTCTTGATGCTTGAACAATGGGATGAGGGATTATTTTCTTCTTGTGTACAATAACACAAATCAGAGATCACTTGGATCAGACCAGACATAAATCAAGATGATTCCAGAAAGTCTGAGGTGCCTAAGACAGGCTTTTCTCTTGCCAGCCACATCAGTGGGTGCCCCTGCCCTGGCTTCGAGCCTGGTGGGCTCTGAAGTATCAGGGAGCACCGCATGCTCACCTCCTGCTCCCCACCTGCCTGTGTCTCTGCAGCGCCAGCCCTATTCTGCCCAATCAGCGGGCCAGTGTTTGAGCAGTGATTTTACCAGCATGTGGAAAACAATTCAGGACTTGGGTGTATCAGTCAAAAGAGACATTTGGGGCTGGAGCTGTGGCACAAGCAGTAGGGAGTTTGCCTTGCAGTGCTAACCTAGGATGGACCACGGTTCAATTCCCCGGTGTCCCATAAGGTCCCCCAAGCCAGGAACAAAAAAAAAAAAAATGATATTTGAAAGGTTTACGAACAGCTTAATAAGCTAGTTCCCTCCCAAGTCCTACTGAGCCTCCTTCCCCCTCTCTCACACTGTCAGGGTAGGAGCATGTCTCCTTTTCTTTCGCAGCTTAACCTGCTTCTCTGGGGTTAATGGTTTTAATAGAGCCTGACCTTCTAGGCTCACTAATTCCACTTCTTTGCATCTGGATAAGTTTCAGACCTCTACCATACCCATTTACTGCTTGATTTGCAGTGTGGGGGAATCACTGTGAGATACTCAGTTGTGAAGTTGTTGATGGTTAAGTTTCAGTCTGATATGGTTCCAGTGCCCATCCCTTCACCAGTGTCCATTTCCTGTCGCCAATGTCCTCAAGTTTCCCCTCCCGTATCCCCCAGCCTTTCTCTGTAGCAATCTCTCTCCTCTCCTCTTTCCTCTCTCCCTCTGCCCCTTCCTTTGAGGGTATTCTTCATATCACTACCTCCTATCAGCACCCACTTCTTGTGACTTGCTTTTCTTTCTCTCTTGTGTTTGAATCTCAGCCCATCAAATCTTACTTTCATGTTGCCCTGCTGAAGACAATTCCGATGCCTCTTGGTAGCTCTTTGTGAATCACAGTGGACTTTCTGTCCTTGCTTGCTTCCGGCTTAGAGCCGAGTGGCATTTTGCTGGTGGAGTGTAAGTGCCGAAGGCCTGTCTCTTTTCTGAAGAAACATGTCAGTTTTCTCTAGGTTCAGGACACACGCCTTTTTGCATACAGCATCACAGCCAAAGCATGTGCTTCTGACTTAAGCCATGTTGTACCCCTAGAGTGATACCAGAGGCCTTTGCACTGTTACGTCTGAGCACTGTGCTGCCCTGTATTTCCTTCTCAGTTACATGGACACAGAACAGTTTGAAGAAGCAGTGCGGGACTATGAAAAGGTGTATCAGACGGAGAAAACAAAAGGTAAAGGGGTTCAAGAGCATTGTTTCCCAGGAAACTGTGCTGTCTGACTTGTCCACCCTAAGGAGGATGTGGGAGCAGTTTGATTCTGGGCTTGGGTATATCTGGTGCTTATTTAATCACCAGCTAAAAGGAAGTGAACTGAGCTCTTGGGTTTGGTGCACGCACCTGATTTCTAGTTTCGCTCCTCCCTCTTTCGCTTCCCTTTCTTTATGGTGCAGCTGCTGGTAGGAACTTAGGATGAATAGTGGTCTTCCTTTCCAGAAGGTATCACTGTTCGGCCCTTGGTAGGATTCTGACTCCAAGGTAGAAACTTTCCTGATCGGGCCTGTGACCCATTAAGGGAAACCAGATTCATACTTGCCTGTTGTCTCTGGATAACTCCCTCTAGAACACAAACAGCTTCTGAAAAATGCACAGCTGGAATTGAAGAAGAGTAAGAGGAAAGATTACTACAAGATACTGGGAGTGGACAAAAACGCCTCCGAAGACGAGATCAAGAAGGCATATCGAAAACGGGCCTTGATGCATCATCCAGGTAGAATGGGGAGGGGGGACAGGGACTTGTGGGGAGGACCAGCTAGACAGACCGGTGCTGTGGGCAACTTCTGTCCTATAGCTCCAGTTGGACTTCAATGAATCCCGCTTCAGAGAGTGGGCACTAAAATGGACCGGCGTGTGGGAAAATATTGAAGAAATGATACCCACACAAGAATGTATAGGGACACAGGTTCCGGCAAGCATGTGACGACTTTAATCTCCATGCTAGGAGTATATAAAGGAAAAAATGACAGTCTTAGGCATGAAAGGAATTTTCTTTTTTTTGTGGTTTTTGGGTCACACCCGGCAGTGCTCAGGGGTTATTCCTGGCTCTAGGCTCAGAAATTGCTCCTGGCAGGCACAGGGGACCATATGGGACGCCGGGATTCGAACCGATGACCTCCTGCATGAAAGGCAAACGCCTTACCTCCATGCTATCTCTCCGCCCCGTGAAAGGAATTTTCACATTGACAAAGATCGTGAGTTTGGAAAAACAGAAACATTAACAGTAGGCCTGTTAGTATATACATATCTAACTAGTAAGGCTGCTCAGGTGAAAAGGATGTTATCTAGGAAGTCTTGGACTTGAAAGGAAAATAATAAAACAAAAGGTGAAAACTGCTTGGCTGCTATTTGGGAGCTGAGCCTGGAATGACAGGCTCTGCAGCTAGCAGTAAAAAAGTTGCTTTTGGGGCCAGAGAGATAGCATGGAGATTTGCCTCTCATGCAGAAGGTCATCAGTTCGAATCCCAGCATCCCATATGGTTCCCCCGTGCCTGCCAGGAGCAATTTCTGAGCATGAAGCCAGGAGTAACCCCTGAGCACTGCCAGGTGTGACCCAAAAACCACACCAAAAAAAAAAAAAAAAAAGTTGCTTTTGAGTTAGCAGAGGGCCAGGTTAAAGAAATGTAAATTTTGTATCTAGCTAGGAACTTCAATGACCTGGAGCTAAGTTCCTGACTTGGCTTTTAGATGTAAATAGGGCTGAGAGAAGCAAATTGTCTTAGTTTCCTTTTTGGTACTGAGAATTCTCTGGGCAAAAGAATTTAATTGAAGCCATATTTCAGCCTGTAAATATACAAGGGAGAAAAAAGCCAAATAATATGAAGGGAATATAATGTCAGTACCAAAACATGAATTTCAGAAATATCTCTTTGGGAATTCCTCAACTCTCTACACCGGGGCAAAGCATCCTCAGTGGGCCTTTTGACAGGATCCCTTGGGGAATTTCAGTTCCCCTTGCCAGGAACATTCAGACTGGCAGGTTACTGAATCCCTCCCTATATTTTGAGATACAGAAATTGTTGTCAGTGTCGTAGACAGACAGGCCCACACCAAATCTCATGGTATGCCAAAGCCCAAAATCGCACCCAAAGGTGTGTGAGTAAACTTTTTGCTGAAGAGAGCTCACAGGGTTAGCCCAAAGCCCAAAATCGCACCCAAAGGTGTGTGAGTAAACTTCTTTTCTTTGCTGAAGAGAGCCCACAGGGTTAGGCCTGGGTTCAGACCCCTTGGTACCACATGGTTTCTGAGCATCGAATTGGGAGTAATTGGGTCCAAAAATGGACCCAAAACGAGAATGATAAAACTTGGTTTCTTGAGACTCTGAGTTCTCCCCCATACTCCTCCCGTCAGATCGGCACAGCGGAGCAAGTGCTGAAGTTCAGAAGGAGGAGGAGAAAAAGTTCAAAGAGGTTGGGGAAGCTTTCACCATTCTCTCTGATCCCAAGAAAAAGACTCGCTATGACAGTGGACAGGACCTGGACGAGGAAGGCATGAATATGGGTGGTGAGTCTACCCACTGTGGAATGTTCAAAGTTTTCAGAGGAAGACGTACGTCATCAGTCAGTGATGTGCAGTGATTTGTAAAATCATTTGGTGAATAATGTGTGAGATATTGTTGACTGCTGATAATTATGGCTGAATCCATGGTTCATGACTTCAAGAAACCCTCCAGTCTAGGGATTTTCACACTCTGGCCCATAGACTGGAGATGGTTCCTGACATCTGATGTGAAATCCAGCAAATGTAATTCAGTGTAGCAGGAGGTCTGTGCAGACTTGAGTTCTAAAATGCAGGGTACGCTGGAGCGATACCACAGCAGTAAGGCATTTGCTTTGCACATGGCCAACAACAGGACGAACCCTGGTTCGAATCCCAGCATCCCATGTGGACCTTGAGCCTGCCAGGAGCGACTTCTGAGCACAGAGCCAGGAGTAACCCCTGAGCGCCTCCAGGTGTGACCCAAAAAAAAAAACAAAAACAAATACAAGGTGCAAAGTGAGCAGAAGGAATGGCAGGAAGCTAAGCACCTTTGAGGAGCTGTAGGAGCACAGAGAGAGTACTAGAATCAGACTAGAAAGAGAGGCAGAGCCATAGGGCAGGGGGCAAGTTGCTTTCTTTGTATGTATCTGGCATGAGTTCGAGTCTCCAAATAACCACAATGGTCCCCTAACCACCTCTAGGCTAGGCCCAATTTTGAAAAAAGGAAAAAAGAAGGAACTGAATCTGACATCAGGCCTTTTCGGGGCCTTCCTAAGTTGTTTTCCTATTGATGCCCTTCTCTTTCACCACAGCATATCACATCTCTGTAAGTCCTAATGCCAGTTTCCCCAAAGAAACAGTAGTTCTGGTGTCACGGTTTCTCTGAACTCCCTGGAGGGGAAAAAAAAAGGGCCTGGGGCTGTAGCAATGGCTCAGATGGCAGAGCACGTGCTTAGCACATGTGGGGGGCCCAGAGTTTGAACCCTGGCACCTTGTGACCAGAGAACCATTCTGAGTATTTCTCGAAGCCCCCAACACTGATCGGCCTGAGGGTCACTGAGAGTGGTCCTAATCTCAAGGGTTGGAAGATAAGACAGCTCAAATGGCAGAGCACATGACTGTACAAGACCCCAAGTTCCATCCTTAGAACCACTTGTCACCTCAGCACTGCCGGGTACATTCTCCTCAGGGCCTCAGAGCACCGCCCAGTCCCATGTAGTGAAGTCTGCCAGGAGGGGCCTCTTAAGGAGAACATTCTCGGCTCTCTGCCATGGCAGCCATTTATCTTCCACTCTGGAAGTCTACTTCATGTAGATTGAGTAAATGTGAATTGTGTGTGTCAAAGCATGACTGAACCCAGATCCTTCAGTACCACATATTCTGTAGTGCACCACCCAGTGTGACTCTTCAGGCCCCAAAGGCCCTACTGGCATTTCCTACTCCCTGAGCACCTCCTAGGGCAGTGGTCCTCAAACTATGGCCCGCGGGCCACATATTGTATTTGTATGTTTTGTTTCTTCATTGCAAAATAAAATATATGCAGTGTGCATAAGAATTCGTTCATAAGTTTTGTTTTTACTATAGTCAGACCCTCCAATGGTCTGAGGGACAGTGAACTTTCGGTCCCCTGTTTAAAAAGTTTGAGGACCCCTGTCCTAGGGCCTTCTCATCTCTTCCCCCCACACCTAGCGCAGTCAAGAGGCCACATTTCCCTTGGGCAGCAATTCAGTGATCACGTAACTCAGTTTATTGTTCACAGCTGAGCATTTGGGGGGTGTCACTGAGGTGGATGCCACTACCAGTCCAGGCCTAGCCACATGGGTTGAGACTAAATAATTTTTTATTTGGTGGAGCCTCACCTGCCAGTGCTCAGGGGTTCCCCCTGTTCTATACTCAGTCAACACCCCGTCAGCCTCAGAGAGCTACACGGGATTCAGGGAGTGAACCTGGGTCGTCTGTGTGCAAGGCAAATGTCATACCCTCTGTATATATCACTCCAGCCCCTAGTTAACCTTCCTAAGGGAGAAGGGACACAACCTAGGAGAAGGGCCAAGTGTGAGTTTAGCCTGGGCAGGGGCAGGTTTGAAACCAGCCTCTCGTTGGAAATTTGGGGAAAGGAAATTTTCTGGAAATTTTCTCTTCTAATCTTTGTTTTTCTATCCTTTTGTCTCTTACCTGTTTCTTGCCACTCTACAGATTTTGATGCAAATAATATCTTCAAGGCATTCTTTGGCGGTCCTGGGGGCTTCAGCTTTGAAGGTGGGTGTGACTCCTGCTCTTGGGAGTTTCTGGATTACAGGGTAAAAGACTTCCCCACTAGTAGCTTCGATTGGGGGCAAGACAGCTCTAAGGCTGAGCCAGGCTCCCCCTGCACAGACATGTGTGTTCCATATCCCCTTACTCTCTGTGGCCCCAGGCTGCTGGATGCTTTGTGCCCAGAAAGCCTTTGCTGTTTGAAGCAACCCTTTCAGGCATCTCCATACTCTGACATGCCGGTTAAACACAGCCAACTAACAGGCTTGTCTTTTCTTTTCCAGCTTCGGGTCCAGGAAATTTCTTTTTCCAATTCGGCTAGTGAAGGGAAGTGAGCCAGACCCAGAAAATGCAGACTTGCTCAGTTTAACCATGAATGTGGACACAATTCACCTGCTCCCTTCATCATGACTCCATGTGCTAGAGCAGTTTCGTTTTCTCAGTTGGATCCCTGTGTCTGTGAGTGGGGTGCAGGAGAAGAGCCAGCGCCCAAGACTGCGGGGAGGGGAGGGAGGCGGGGGGGGCGGACAGGGAGGCAGCTTGTGAATTTTTGTTTTACTGTATAACTTTATTAAAAAAGAAAAAAAATAGTAAAGAGAATAAAAAATGTTTTGACCATTTCTGGCACTTTGCTCTGGCAGCTGCTTTATGTCACTGCAGAGTCAGTGAGCCAGAGCCAAGTCCCCAGCCAGGAACAGAGATTGAGCTCAACAGACGCCCCACAAGTGCTGAGGACACCCCACCCCATTCTCGGTACAGGTGGATGGTGCCATTCCCACAGATGGCAGTTACGGACAGTTATGGGAGTGGTTCAGCAAGCAGCATATCTTACTGTGGGGCACATCCTGGGTGGCCTAGTCAAAGCTCAGTCAGATGGTGACTAGCAGGCTCAACTGGCCTTGGGTTTTAGGGGTGGAGAACATGGGGCACATCCAGGGGTGCTCAGCTCTTCCTCCTGGCTCTGCACTCAGGCATCACTCTTGGTGGGCTCAGGGGGACCGTATGGGGTGCTGGCGAATAAACCCAGGTTGGCCACATGCAAGGCAAGCGCACTACCTGCTATGCTTCTCTCTGGCCCAGATGTGGGAGGCTCACGCAGGCTCTCGGAATGTGCCCTCCCTGGCTTGTGGAGTGAGAAGAAAACCAGTCCTGACTGAGTCACTGAGTGTGGAGGTGACCCCATTTTTCCTTCACAGATGCCTTTTGCCTTCTCATTTGTTGTTCCTCCGACATGGGAGGTCAGCTGGGGGCTTGGTCATGCTGTTCAGGTCACGTTCAGTAGCTCAGTAATTGTGGGGCAGTCTCAGGAGCTCCAAAGAGTGCAGCTTTGGCTACAGCTGAGATCATTGGGGCTTTTGTAGCAGAGATGGCCTGGGAAGACCCTTTCTTTCTGGTGTCCCTGTTAATGTCAGGGCCACTGTGAAGTGACCCATCAGGTGCAGGAATGCCCAGAGGGCTGAGGGGGCTGAAATAGCTCAGAACGTGGCCTTGGTAAGAAATTCTGATGTATTGGGTCAGACACCTGAGCAGGCTGGTTGCTGCCATTGATGGGGTTGACGGGCTTGTGCTGCAAGTCCCTGCCCCCAGCCCACTTCTGTGTCTGAGACCAGCCTCTCCTTTCTCATGAAAGCCAACACTGTTCAGCTGCCCCACCTCACCGCAGCAGCTGTGCCCAGCCAGCGAGGGGACAGGACCGATGGCCCCAAGCTGGGGACAAAGCCAGCCCTAATCCACGCAGCAGGGCAGAGGGGACAGAGACTGCACTGCACACAGCTGGGATTAACGTGGTTTATTTCATTATCAGCCCTACATGTTGCTGAGGTTGGGCAAAGCCAGGATAGTAACTTCCAAGCATTTGTCGAGTGACATCCCGATTAGCAAAAAGGCCCTGTTAACTGAGCAGAGTAGTGGGGGCGGACAGCACCCCGGAGACCACAGCATGTGTGGCAGTGTTATGCCCCTTCCCAGAGGCGCCTGGTGAGGCTTGGCCAGAACACCTGGAGTCCACTCCATCTGCTCCTGCTACCCACTGACCCCCTTAACCGGAGGCCCCAAGGCCTCCAGAGGCACCCAGGAGACAAGATGGGCTGGGCAGACAGCGAGGACGGAGCTTCCCCAGGTCATACCTCTGACCTTGATCACCCCGGCCACAGCGCAGGAAGGAGCCTGGGAGTGAACCTGGTTTTTCTGACAGTTGAGAAGCAAGGAACAGGCACTTAGGACCAGAGGGGATGGGGCTGGGGGTCATGTAGAAACCCTGGCAGATAGCCCCGCCTTCCCCGCACTGTGCTGATTGGGAAATGGGGTCAGAGCCCAGGCACTCGCCTCAGCCTCTCCACTGAACTAGTTCTCCATGGCGATGAGATCACCATGTGGGACCCTGCAGCTCTGACCAGAGTGGGAGACGGGCAAGGAAGGGGTTGAGAGCACGCCAGGAACTTGAAGAGGGCTCAGTGCTGCCCATCTCGGCCTGGCCTCATCAGCCTGGGTCTAGGTTCCTGAAGGACGTCAACCCACCCCCCACTGTGCGGATAGCTGAAGATTCGTGTGGGAAAAGGGAACAGTTATTTCTCATATTTTTAACGTTATGGGAAGGTTAACTGAGTAACAAAAAAAGAATCTGCAAACAGCTTGAACAGGGTGTGACCCCGTCCTACAGAGTGAGGAGCTGGAGGTGCCCGCTCAGAGGATGGCACAGGACACCATGGCATGCCCCTTCTGGCCACCGTGGGTGGGCACAAGTTTGCCCTTCCCGTAATAGCCCGTGAAGATGGCCCTCACCTCCATCTTCTTGGCCAGGGTCAGCATCCAACGCCCGTTGCCTAAGGAGTAGAGCTTGCCCCGGGCCAGCTCGCCCACCTCCTCGCCCCGGTTGCCCCCCTTCTCCTGCCGAACAATCTCCAGCAGGTCGATGCCTGTCTGCACGGCTTCCGAGTCGCCTGCGCAGCCCAGAGTGACGTGAGCACGGCTGCCCCGAGGCAGGTTGTCGGTGGGAGTCAGCTTGTCCACGTCACTCGGCCACAAGAGCAGTTGCTGCTCGCTCAGCTCCACGCGGGCTCCAGTGGTCTTGGGTGTCACAAAGAGGGCCGAGATAGTCATCGTGAAGGCCTTGCTGTAAGACTTCTTCAGCACCTACGGGGTGAGGATGAGGGGGGTGGAGCTGGAGGGGGCCTTATGGCGGGCACAGGCCAGTGAGTGCCACTAAACAGCTCACAGAGGTACCAGACACGCAGGTGGCTGAGGTAAAAGACAGGTGCCTGGGCCCGGAGAGATAGCACAGCGGCGTTTGCCTTGCAAGCAGCCAATCCAGGACCAAAGGTGATTGGTTCGAATCCCGGTGTCCCACATGGTCCCCCGTGCCTGCCAGGAGCTATTTCTGAGCAGACAGCCAGGAGTAACCCCTGAGCACCGCCGGGTGTGGCCCAAAAACCAAAAAAAAAAAAAGATGCCAGGCTGGGTTAGAAGCCCACGTGCAGACCAGAGACCACCCTGTTGGGGGCAGCAGGCTGAGCACAGGAGCTGTCTCCTCTGCATTGCACAGGGCATCATAAAATTCCAGTCATCCTGTGATGAAAGGCCCTGGGTGCAAGCCACACCCTTGAGGACAGCCGTCTGTGCCCGTAGTGGACATTCCCCTTGTTGGCTACTGGGAAAATCCCTGCCATCTGGTATTATTCCTGGTCTCCTCTGCCCATCAGAGGTGCTGTGAATTCAACTAAATGAAAGACGGGATAGAGACAGGCCTGGGAAGGGTGGGTTCCCCCTTCATGTGCTGTGCTGGGTGTGAGGGCTGTAGAGTGTAAATACACTAGAAACACGCACCCTCTGGGCCCGGAGAGATAGCACAGTGGCGTTTGCCTTGCAAGCAGCCGATTCAGGACCAGAGGTGGTTGGTTTGAATCCCGGTGTCCCATATGGTCCCCCATGCCTGCCAGGAGCTATTTCTGAGCAGACAGCCAGGAGTAACCCCTGAGCACCGCTGGGTGTGGCCCAACCCCCCCCCCAAAAAAGAAAAGAAATACGCGCCCTCCTACAGAGACAGTACAGCAATTAAGATACTCAATCCCTGCTGGGCGGTGGCGCTGGAGGTAAGGTGCCTGCCTTGCCTGCGCTAGCCTAGGACGGACCGCGGTTCCATCCCCCGGCGTCCCATATGGTCCCCCAAGAAGCCAGGAGCAACTTCTGAGCGCATAGCCAGGAGTAACCCCTGAGCGTCACAGGGTGTGGCCCAAAAACCAAAAAAAAAAAAAAAAAAAGATACTCAATCCCATTTAGATCTCCAGTACCCTTAACACCTCCAGATGTGCCCCCATATAAAATAAATTGCCCTGGGGCCAGAGAGAACAAGGTAGGGTGCTAGCTCTATAAACACTTGCCTGCAGGGAGCTCCCACTTGAGGGAGAAGAGACCAATTAATAAAATAGGCTACGTAGGAACTGGAGACAGCCTAGAGTTTGTAACCCTACTTAGCACAAGGAGGCCTAAGTTCAACCCACTACCACAGGGGCCTGTGCTCTGGGAGGGACCTAAGCACTACTGGGTACAGCCCCCAAATTGACCAATGACTGCATTTTCTACCACAGAGCAGGGTAGGCCTTGCTGAGAGGTTACCTGGAGACTGTAGACAGCCACTTGTGCCCAAGAATACACCTGGGGTCTGGCTTTAGTGTTTAAGAACCACAGTGCAGTGTCAGACTGGAGGCTGCCAGTTGAGAAACGCATGGGTTTCTTATCCTGCCATACCCTTGTCCCCCCCTGCAGGGTACCCCAGGGGAGCACTCACGTCCTGCTGGGCATACTCCTCAGCCCCAGCGGCCTTCCCATAGTCGCAGAACTTGGTCGTGCAATGCAGGACACCTGGGGGTTTCTTCCCAAAGTAAGTGACCAGATCAATCTTCTCCCTGGGCTCATCCCCAGAGATGACTGCAGGGAAAGAGGGAGGCAGTCAGGGTGAGGACATGGAGTACCCCCCACATCTACCACCATGTGATCATTGGGTACCCAGAGGAGAAACTGGACATAAACTTTTGTTTTTGGTTTGGGGGTTACTTCTGGCTATGAGCTCAGAAATCGCTCCTGGCTTGGGGGACCATATGGGACACTGGGGGATCAGCCGCATGCAAGGCAAATGCCCTACTGCTGTGCTATTATATAAACTCTTGAGCATTCCAATATCCTATGCCTTTGCGTGTCCATCAAATGAGTAGCAACTTCAGCGCCATGAAAAAAATATTTCAATTCGTTGCCTTTGTATTTGCATGTTTCCAACTCAGCCTCCGAGATTGAAAATATCCAGGCATTTGGTAGGGGCTGGTGAGGTGGTGCTAGAGGTAAGGTGTCTGCCTTGCAAGCGCTAGCCAAGGAAGGACCACGGTTCGATCCCCCGGCATCCCATATGGTCCCCCCAAGTAGTAACCCCTGAGCATCAAACGGGTGTGGCCTGAAAAACCAAAAAAAAAAAAAAGAAGAAAAGAAAATGTCCATAGGCAGGCCACGGGGCCAAGAATCAGATTCATCAGTGTATAAGAGAAGTCCTGGAAAGAGGTGGGGACAATCCGAGCCAGAAAGGGCAGTCAATATCTAGGTCACTCAGGGAACTAGAGCAAGTGCTGGCCTTTGTCTGCCAAGTACAATTAGTGTGATCCTTAAACCTACAACCACTGGGCTCCTACTAACAAGGGCCCCCCCAGGACAGAGACAAGAAGTTACCCAGCCACCATCAACATGACTATAATGGGCAGCCTAGAAAGAGTAAGAACGTAGAAAACACCAGATGTGGGAGGGCCCCAGGCCACATGGTGCCACAGGCTGCTAGGCGTGGTCTGGGCTATCTGTGGTTTCAGTTTCCAGATCCCAAGCCTTGGCAGAGGAGGAAGATGACCCCCTGCTCCTGGCACAACTTTCTGGGCTTGTTTTTGTTTCAGGGCCACACTCAGTGGTGCTCAGGGATTACTCATGGAAGTGCTCAGGGTACTGGGGATTAAGTGGTACTTTATCTCTAGCCCCTCTAGTTTGTTGTTGTTCAGGCCACACCCAGTGGCACTGGGTTACTCCTGGCAGGCTTGGGGGAATGCCAGGGATGGAGTCTTGAGTTGGCCACGTGCAAGGCAAGCACCCGCTACCTGTACTATCTCTCCAGCCCCTATAGTTTTTTTATCTTTTTTTTTTTTTTTTTTTGGGGGGCACAACCGTTTGATGCTCAGGAGTTACTCCTGGCTAAGCGCTCAGAAATTGCCCCTGGCTTGGGGGGACCATATGGGATGCCGGGGGAATCAAACCTCGGTCCTTCCTTGGCTAGCGCTTGCAAGGCAGACACCTTACCTCTAGCGCCACCTCTCCGGCCCGTGTTTTTTTTTTTGTTTTGGGTCACACCTGGCTGTGCCCAGTGGTTACTCCTGGCTCTGTGCTCAGAAGTTGCTCATGGCAGGTACAAGGGATCATATGGGATGCCAGGATTCAAACCATTGTTCGTCCTATGTTGGCTGCATACAAGGCAAATGTCTTACCACTGTGCTATCACTCCAGCCCCACCCCTCTAGTTTGTTTTTGTTGTTTTGTTTTGTTTTTGGGTCATATCCGGCATCTCTCAGGAGTTACTCCTGGCTCTACGTTCAGAAATCACTCCTGGCAGGCACAGGGGACCATATGGGATGCTGGGATTCAAACCACCGTCCTTCTGCATGCAAGGCAAACACCCTACCACCATGCTATCTCTCTGGCCCCAACCCATCTAGTATTTAATAAAAGCAACTCGATGCAGTGAGTGATGAGGGCCGAGTCCCCGGCTCTGAGCAGGAGCAGTGCTACTGTTCTCACCATCTGTTCGGAGGAGCAGGTCTCATCACAGGCACTTCTGCTCCAGCTTCCCAGAGCAAGCCATCATCAGTGTAGAAAGGCACAAATAAGGGCCTGAGCAGTAGCACAGAGGTAGGGCATTTGCCTTGCACAAGGCCAACCTGGGAGGGACCCGGGTTTGTTTCCCAGCATCCCATATGATCCCCTAAGCCTGCCAGAAGCAATTTCTGAGTGCAAGGCTAGTAATAACCCCTGAGCATTGCCAGTTGTAGCCCCTCCCAAAAAAAAAAAAGACACAAATAAGTTCTCAGCAACACCATGAAACATGGATGGGGGTAGTTAAACTGAAGCTAGGGACAGCATGATAGTACAGCAGATAGGGTGTTTGCCTTGCGCAAAGCCAACCTGGGTTCATCCAGTACCACATAAGTCTTCCAAGCACTACCATAATTGATTCCAGAGTACAGAATCAGCACTGCCAGATATGACCCCAAAACAAAGTAAACTGAAGACAGGTTAAAACTGGGGAATAGGAAATAAGGGTGGAGCTCAGGTAGCCAGCATGTGCACAGATTGTATGGGCCCTGAGCTCCATTCCTAGGGGATACACAGAGTCTGAAGTTGGATTTGAAGACTGGAGAGAACAGGAGTTAAAGCACCTACATCTCATCCCACCAACCTGGTTCAAACACCCTGACACCATACAGTCCTTGGACACCACCAAGATGACTTGAGCACAGCCGGGAAATACCCGCTAAGCACTTCTGGGTGTGACCCAACATCTCCCAAATAAAATGTCATACAGGCATGGATAGATTAGGAGTGACAGAGCCTCAACAGGCCAAAATAGGAGCCTCAATAGGAGAAAGTGCCTCAAGGGCCTGTATCTTTGTGGATCTGTGAGTAACAGCCCAGCCAGGAAAGAACCCAGCATCCCAGCAAGGGGAGGCCCAGCTAGTCAGAGCAGCTGGACTCTCAAAGCGTACTTGGTAACCCCAGAACCCTGAAAACGATTTCCCATCTGCAAGAATAAGGGGCTTGGTATAAGACAGTCTCAGGGCCCGAGAGATCACATGGAGCTAGAGCATTTGCCTTGCATGCAAAAAGACTGTGGTTCAAATCCCGGCATCCCATATGGTCCCTCCAGCCTGCCAGGAGCGATTTCTGAGCATAGAGGCAGGAGGGACCCCTGAGCGCTGCCTGTTGTGACCCAAAAAAGAGATTGAGACTTATGTTCTCTGGAATGACACTGCCAGGTCATCTGGGAACCAGCCAGGTCTTCACAATCCCAGTGTCAGGCTGGGAGCTGGGGTGAGGAATGAAAGGGAAGAAACATGTGAGGGGAGTTTTCAAGAAATCCAAACTCCCCAAGTCCCCTTCCTCCAGTGCCTGTATCCTTCCACCTACTCCTCTGTTCGCCCTGGGCACACAGCACCCTGGGTCCAGCCAGCCAGGGGCTTGAAAACGAGGCTAACCAATGGCCAACACCCGCCACCTACAGTGTCGAAGCTCCTTCTTGAAGGCCTTATGGTTCCCCAACTCAGACAGGAAAGCCTGGCCGGCCTTGCGGAGGGCCTCGGAACTCTTCTTGGTCAGGAACCAGCCGAAGTAGAGCGGCAGGAAGTCCTTCTCCAGCCCCGGCTTCAGCTTCTTGAGGTCCTCGACCGACAGCTGCCACTGGTTCTTTTCCGTGAGCTGGGCACAGTCTAGCCGCCACGCCGTCTTGGGCTCCACCAGCACCACCTGGTACTGGTACTGGTCGGCGATTTCAAAGAGCTTCTCCAGACGCTCGCGCTCGTGGTTGGTGTCATCCAGCACCAGGACGTGGAGGTGCCGGCGGCAATAGGCCGCCAGGTCCTCGTCCAGCTGCTTGTACTGCTCAGAGAAGTCCCCCCGGACGCCGGGGGTGATCTTATAATGGTCAGCGGACACCATCCTGGCGCCGTCCCGGTAGCGATCCACGATGAGCTGAGCCAGCGTGGACTTGCCGCTGCCTGGCAGGCCGCGCAGGATGAAGAGCGTCTTGCATTCGTGCAGTGTGGCCACCGTCTCCTCGTCCTGCAGGAAGGGGAACTGCAGCTCAGGCTTGTCCTTGGCTCCTGATGAGGACATTTTGCGAAAGAAGATCTTGGGCAGAAACGTGTGGCTCTTTCGAGAGATGCCTCTGTTCTGCAGGAGGGGAAGAGCAGGTCAGTCCCAGGCCCTTGCCAGTCGGTCTTACCACCCTTCTGCCCCACCTTCTCTTGCCTCTGGGCTCCCCAGCTGCACTCAGCCCTCCAACCTGACCCATTGGTGGTGGGGTGGGGGACTCCTGCCTACCTGTCCACTCCTGGCCACAGAGGATGAAGGGGAATTTTGTTCGACTCTTACTTGCCTAGATTGGGGTTGGAGCCTCCAGAAGCACCTGTTGCTTCTTTCCAGGAAAGGGACCCAGGGACTGTGGTGGCAGGGCAGGCAGCTGGACCTCAACTTTTATATCCTTTGCCTGCGGACTAAGGACCACCTCTTGGGAGATGGGTCTCTGGGCACAGCCGCAGCTGCCCTGGATGTGAGCGTGCAAGGAAGGCGTCGGGGAAGGGTGACCCGAAGACCGCCTCCCTTCCCCCAATAATGGCAGCAACAGATAATACTCTCAGTGTCTGGGATGGGGGGACAATGGTCTCACAGAAGGGTGGGTGGGGGCAGGGAGGGGAGCTGTGGACAAAGACCTCATTCACCGTGCCTGCCACCTCCTCCGCGGCTCCGGGGGGGCCCCCCCAAGAAGTTGAGGTCTTTGTGCCTGACCCAGGATTGGGGCACAAGGCACCTGCCTCCACCGTCAGGCTCTGCCCACCACTCTGCCCTGTGTGTCCCTGACACCTCTCTGGGCGTTTGACTCCCAGCCTGCTAGAAGCCACAAGAGACAGCAGCAATCTGGGGCTCCAAAGCTCTAGCCTCCTCTCACCCCAAACTCGCGCCATTCCGACACGGAGCTCTGGGATTGCTGGAAGGCAAAGAGCTCCACAGCGTGGCAGCTGGATGGGCAACAGGGCCAGATCAGGGGCATGCTCCTCCAGCCCCCAGCCCAGGCCATCTAGATCTCTGCGTCTCCTGGAGTCTCTGACCCCTCCAGCCAGGCCTTGCCCCGTGTCCCCCCACTCCCCCCTCGTCTCCCCTACCTCGAGCACAGCCTTGAGACTTTCTGGGGCTTGCCACTTGCCAAGAAAAGTCTCAGTTCTTCTGCAGAGGCTGGAGCATCATTTGCATGCCACTTCCTCCCCAATCTCTCCCGGAGCGCCTGTTTCCGCTCAGGGGCCCCCCTCCGAGCCCGGCCTCCGTGGCCCTCCCTCCAGGCCTCGCCGCCGCCACTCACCATGATGAGAAGGGGTCGCCTTCGCCGCCGCCGTTCCCGCCTGGGCAGGCACTAGCTCCCCGGGGCCGCCCGCCTGCGCGGAGGGACACCGAGTGCACGCGCCGCGAGCGCGCCCCCAGCGCCTTATGTAGCCCCGGGGAGGGGCGGGCCTCGGCGCAGGCGCAGGCGCGGGGAAACGAACCCGAAACTGACACGCCGACCGGACGGACGGCCACGCGCCGTCGCCTGCTCCCGCGAACAGCTGCGCGCGGCTGGCTTGGCAGGTGTGAAAGTGGGGACTGCTGCCGGTGCAGGCCTGAGAGTCCCACTAAGTAGAATAATGAGAAAGGCTTGCAAACTTCTCGGTATGCAAATAGGAAGCCTTTTGAAAGCCCTTGAGATGTTGAGATGCATGGATTTTTTTTTTTGAGATGCATGAATCTTTGCAGTTATTATTTATTTTTATTTTTGTTTTTTTTTTTCCCTTGGGAAGGTGTGCTGGGTGGGAGACGGGCCATTTCCAGAAGTGCTCCCAGAAACTGGTCCCGGCGGTGCAGGGAGCGAGGCGTATTACTACTACTCTGAGGGGAACTGATTCTAGGCCCACACAAGCAAGACAGGCTCTCTGCCACCTGAGCCACACACATCCAAGGCCCTTGTGTTTTATTTTCTTATTTTCTTAGGTGGGTGGGCGGGCTCATCCAACAGTTTTCAGGGCTCCTGGCTCAGCGCTCAAGGATCATTAGGGGACCATATGGGGTGCTGGGGATTGAAGCTAGGTTACCTGGCCTGTGCAAGGCCAGCACCCTCCCTGCTGTACTATCTCTCCAGCCCCAAGTTCTGTTGAATAAAGATATGAAGGAGGCCAGAGCAATAATAGCACAGCAGTGTTGTGTATGTAAGCATTTTAATGGGATTATTATGTTACTGACCCTATCCTGATCGGTGATTGTGCCCTACCCTAAGGTGTGACCTGGCATTCTGCTCCTACCCTAGGGTGGCACCTGATTTTGCTCCCACCATTGGGTGGTATCTGATCCCACCATTGGGTGGTACCTGATTCTGGGGGATAAAAAGCAAGGGTCTGTGGAAGGCGGGCTTTTTTCCTGGGCCTATTCTTAGGCCTTTTGGCTTCAGCCTCTTCGGAAGCCTGACTGCCTGTTGGCTTTCTTCCCGCCGCATTCACCTCAGAACCACCGACTGAACAGGGTAACAGACGTGTGGTCCGAGCTGGAGGAGAAAGGCCTCATCCTCCATCCCTCCATCAGTCAACCTCTTCAGGGGCTGACTTGCAACACAGCAGTAGGGTGCCTTGCACGTGGCCAACCCAGGACAGACCCCAGTTCGATTCCCAGAATCCCATATGGTCCCCCAGTCTGACAGGAGCAATTTCTGAGTGCAGAGCCAGGAGTAACCCCTGAGGCCCACCAGGTGTGACCACCCCCCAAAAAAAAATCAGGGGCCAGAGCAATAGCACAGGGGCAGGGCATTTACCTTGTACGCAGCCAACCCAGGAGGGACCCAGATTCGATTCTGACATCCCATATGGTCCCCAAACCTGCCAGGAGCGATTTCTGAGCACAGAGCAAGGAGTGACCCCTGAGCGCCATCGGGTGTGGCCTAAAAAGGTTTGAGGACCCCTGGAGTGAAATCCTAATTCACAAGGGGGTGGAGCAATAAATATCACAGGGACTAGAGATTTTACTTGCACACCATTGACACAGGTTCACTCCTTGATATGCTATTCCTTTGAGCCTTCCAGGAATAAAATTTTGTTTTGTTTTGTTTTTGGGTCACACCTGGCAGCCCTCAGGGGTTCCTCCTGGCTCTATGCTCAGAAATCGCTCCTGGCAAGCTCTGGAGGACCATATGGGATGCCCCGATTCTAACCGGATTCTGCATGCGAGGTAAACACCCTACCTCTATGCTATCTCTCCGGCCCCAAGGAATTATTCTGAGCACAGAGCCAGGAGTAACCCCTGAGTGCTATCTGGTGTGGCTCAAAAATAAAAATAAATAAATAAAAATAAATAAAAATATCTTAATTCACCCTGTGAAGCAGCTGCTTTGCCACCACCTATTTTTGTTTGTTTCAGTGAGGGTTTTGAGCCATACCTAGAGATGCTCAGGGGTTCTTCTGGCTCTGCATGCAGAAATTATTCCTAGTGGTGCTGGCCGTCATTGGGGATCTTATGGGATGTCTGGAATTGCACTAGGATCAACTTCATGCAAGGCAAGCGCCTTACACCACACTCTCTACAGCCCCTCCACCACCGCCTCTTCTATGCAGCCACTGAAGATCGGGTAGGAATGGCAAAGCCCTGCGTCTGTCTGGTGGTGTGCTGGACACTTCTGCCACTCTCTCACCAACACTTGAGTCCACCCAGGCTGCAAAGGAGACATGTAGGGAGTTTGCTCCATGTGACAGACTGCCCAGAGGTAGAGTTCTGTGCCTGCTACTCCCCAGCTCTTGGGCAGGAAGCCTCTCCAGAAATCCTTTCTTCTCCGCTCTGTACCTCATGCCCCATCAGTGTTATTCCAGGATACTCCATCTTCCATCCTGTGTCCAAACTCCAACTCAGTGAATTTAGGGGGAAAAGAACTCCTTGGGGCTGGAGGGGTTAAGGCAATCTGTCTTGCACTTGGTCGACTAGCTTCAAGCCCCAGTACTATAAAAGATAGCCTGCGTCCTGCCAGGAGTGATGTCTTACCACCTCTGGGTGTGACCCCAAAACAAAAATTGTTGGTCCCTGCGATGGCACAATACCACAGCAGTAGGATGTTTGCCTTGTACCCAGCAGATCCAGGACTGACCTGGTTTGATCCCGTCCCTTATGGTCCCCCTAGCCAGGAGCAATTTCTGAGCGCATAGCCAGGAGTAAATCTGAGTGTTACTGAGTGTGGACCAACCCCCTCCCAAAAAGTTGTTGGTCCCAGGAGATGGCTCAAAGGGCTGTGTTCTCTGCATCTTGGCACCCTGGGATTGATCCCTGGTACTACATGGTCCTCTGAGTACTGAGCTGGAAATTGCCCCTGAGGGTCCCAGGGTGTGACAACAAAGCAAAGCAAAGCAAAACAAAACAACTTTTGGGCCTGAGTGATGTTATACCACAGCAGGTAGGGCATTTGCCTTGCACATGGCTGATCGGGTTCTATGGTCCAAAAACCAAAAAAAAAAAAAAAAAAAAAAAAGATGAATAAAATGTTTTTTCTGGGGTCGAAGCGATAGCTACCCAGGACAGACCCGTGTTCGATTCTTGGCATCCCATAAGGTCCCGAGCCTGTCAGAGGTGATTTCTTTTTTTTTCTTTTTCTTTTTCTTTTTTTTTGGTTTTGGGCCACACCCGGTAATGCTCAGTGGTTACTCCTGGCTATGCGCTCAGAAGTTGCTCCTGGCTTGGGGGACCATATGGGACGCCGGGGGATCGAACCGAGGTCCGTCCAAG